>NW_027532041.1:3086523-3213868 GCF_008692635.1 Crocuta crocuta | reverse complement strand
TTATTTATTTTTAATAGTTTATTGTCAAATTAGTTTCCACATAACACTCAGTGCTCATCCCCACAAGTGTCCTCCTCCATGCCCATCCCCCCTCCCCCCACATCCATCAGTCCTCAGTTTTTGTCAGCATTCAAGAGTCTCTCATGGTTTGCTACCCCAGACTATTTTTTAATGGGTTTTAATATCTACCACTAAATTGTTTTCCCAAATCTGTGTACCAACATATAATGCCACTAGTGGAGAATTGGAATGCCAGGCTGAAGGTCTAAAAATGTAGGAGTTGGTGATATAGGCAATATAAACTCCCCAAAATAGACCAGACCAGGAGGCAATTAAAGTGCATAATAGAGTATCTCCATGTCTGAGTAAGGTTTAAGTAGGGAAGCTAATGATTACCATGATCCTATAATATGGTATCACTCCAGAGACTTATACTTTCATTTCACTCCAAATACCCTAGCATCAGGGCAAATAGAAACGATTGATAGAGAACTAAATTCAGTTCATTATCACTGTTGTCCAGATGAGTATTCTCTGTGCCTTTATTTACACCAAGGGAGTATATAATTTAGGCTTCAAAGAGATTGGTCCCTTGTGGAATATTTATATTATTATTAACATTTATAAAATGATACATCACTGATAGATTTGTTTTGAGCTTTGCTATACAGATGGTTTTTCCCTTGATGGAGGGACCCCTGGATAAGCAAGGGTCTCCTGTCCCTCCCCCCGCAATTCTTTGCATTTCATAAGACTTTAGTCTCACAGCTGTCTTGAATAGGGAAGTTAAGTAAGCTAAATGCCTATGAAAGCTATGCTAGCTTTGGGGATATGGGAGAGGAGGTTGGGCATTTTGTCCTGGAAAGGGAAACTGGAAGCTCATATTCTGTGACCTGGAACAATTTGGTAATCATTGGAACATGCCTTTGAAAATTGCAATCCTCTGTCTCTGGGAAATATTTTCAAAAATTATTTGAAAATTATTGTTTATTACTAGGGGAATTTGGAATGCTTAGGTTATTTTTGAAACTCTCTTAGTCATCAGTATCAATCCATAAATAACAACTGATTTCTATGTGTGGAAATATAGGAGGGTCACCTAAAAGTTTTTATATCAGTTTCACTCATTAATATTAATTCAGTAGGAATGACCCTTTAATGAATTTTTCTCCTCAGATCATTTTATCCCTATTGAGAAGTATCAATTCAGTCTTTATCCAGTATTTATGGAAGGAGTGGGGAAACCGAAGATAATTGATAGTTTTACCCAAGGTAAAATTTTTCCTTTGGTTTCTATTGATACAGATGTGTGGTTTCCTACTCAGTTAGCAGTTTAACTGCCATCTGATTATTTTTTTTCTGATGAAGTCATGGAAAAGTTCAGAGTCTTACATAGATATGTCAGGGAGTGATTACAGTAATGGTATATGGTTCCTTGGTGGTAGTAAGAAGGAGAATAACCAAGCATGGTATTGCATTCTTCTACTGGAAATTAAAATTTTCAGTCTCAAATTGGGTAAAAAGTTAATGGAAACAAAATTTAATGGAAACAAAATAAAGGGAGATATGCAGTTGTACAATAACATATATCATCTGAAAGACTAATTGGAAAAATATTAATTTTCTGTATAATTCATATAAATTCATCTACCCCAAACAATGTGTATGGGGGTGCATACTAATGAGCCTTTAAATTTTAATCAGCCTTTTAAAGGAAACGTTTTGTCCTGTAAAAATAAAGCTGGAGAGGTGGTTATAGAAATAAATTCATTGTTCCTATTAAATTTCTGATTCATCTCATGCTTGGAGAATCAACATTTTGATTTTGCTGTTACTGTTCACATTGTCTTCAAATCCAAACAACCTAATGATGAAGTTTCAAGAGAGAAATATTTTGCCTGGTTTCAGAATTAAAATAATTATTAAAAAAATCATTCATTTTTATTTGACAAATACATGTTATGCACAAGAACTGGGGATTGAACAGTAAATATCAGTCTCTGTACTCATGAAGCTTAAACCCCAGCGCTCTAATGGGAATGACAGTATACAAATCAAGTATAATATAACAGTAGATAGAAGGAAGTGTCATGCAGTAAAATAAAAGTAAGATGCGTTAAAATGTGGTCCTTTAGGGACCCCTTGGGGTCTCCGTAGGTTAAGCAACTGACTTCCGCTGAGGTTCTCATGGTTTGTGAGTGCGAGCTCTATGTAGTGCTCTCTGCTGTCAATGCAGAGCCTGCTTCAGATCCTCTGTCCCCCTCTCTCCCTCTGTCCCTCCCCAGCTCACACATTCTCTCTCTCCTTTTCAAAAATAAATAAACATTTTTTTAAAATGTGGTGCTTTAGTTAGGATGGGCAGAATTGGTCTTTTTCTCTGCACAGGTGACATTTAGGGCAAGCCCTGAAGTACAAGAGAAGAGCATTTCAGGCAAAGGGTCAGTAAGTGCGAAGTTTCTCAGGAGTGAGCACACTTGGTGGCTCAAGAAAAGCAAGGTCAATGTGTGTGTACTGAACAAGGTAGACATTGGCAGGTGTTGTAGGCTGGCTTCTCTAGAAGCAGATTCTGAGACAGAGAGTCATCAGAACAACTTTAACTGACACTTTGACTCATATAACCTAACATGATCAAATGGAATTGGCAAAGAAATAATTTTGAAAGAAATGTTTTGCTAAATTACAGTAAGCATAATTCTGAACAAAATCATTTTATTAATGTGATCATATGTTTATTTTCTTTCTTATTTTTTATATCTTGAAAGGTATTGCAGATTTATGATAAAATCAGAAAAAAAGTCTGTTGTAATTTTTGATACATAAAGATGTTATTATTTTCTCAAGCTTCCAAATCATGTGAATTCTATTTCTTTTTCAGATGATATTGAAAAACGCCAGAAAGATGCAGGTCTATATGTAATTGTACCAATAATTATTTCCTCTTCAATCTTATTGCTTGGAACGTTATTAATATCACACCAAAGGTAATGTACTTGATGTGAAAAATCACTATGACAAAAGCCCTTGAACATATTTAAACCTTAATTTAAAGCCCAACTCAGAAACATTACAGTATCCTAATATGTTTATGTGTATTCAGTATACAATTAAGATAGCCTAAAAAGAAAAGGTCTGTTTTCAGGAAACCACATTCTGTTTTGCTAGTACTACATAAACATCATGGAAGAAATTCGTTTATAAAATGTAAATACATTCAGTAAATAACAGGCTTATAACAAGAAATCCTAGTCAGTATGTTCTCAGAGATGGCAAAAATGGCTTTTAGAGTTGTAGATTTTGGGTTGAGGACTTTTAGTGATGAAGATTCACCTGGAATGATCAGTTCATTTTTAAAAATCATCACTGCATGGCTCCCCAGTCTGTTCACTTTGACAAAGAGCCTTGAATTTCTTGCGGTTCTGTGGATGCCCCATCACTGTGTGCTGAGAGGTCTGGACCGATGATGTTATTTCGCACATGCCGAATCTCTACAGAAACCTTTGTCTTACAGCAGAAAAGAGAGACAGGTGATTTTAGAATCCGAATATATCTTTCAATCAAGTGAGCTGATGGGGCCATATTAAGTGGAATTGTTTCTGAAATTCAGTTGATGGCTACTTTTAATATATTATTTTCTCCAAAAAAATCCATGCCAAGTGTTCAGCACAGTCCTTGGCCTAGAACTTTCAAAAAACATTGGTTATTTTTATCATTATAATGATTATTAGACTTGATCTAGACAGAACTCTGTGGAAATCTTCCTGGGATAGCCTCTGAAATGAATCAAGCCCTACTGAGACATAGCTGATTAATTTTTAGTTTGTGCATTCATTAACTGTGAACACTTTCAATATGAATGTTTTGTTATTTATCCTTTGCAGAATGAAAAAGATGTTTTGGGAAGATGTTCCAAACCCCAAGAACTGTTCCTGGGCGCAAGGACTTAATTTTCAGAAGGTCCTTTTTTCAATTTTTTTAATACCAAATATATAAGATTACATTTAAATGCTGTATGCCTTATATAGCATCAAACATTATTAAGGTTTAAAATATTTTAAGGATAAGGTTTAAATCTTATTGTATTCCTTTAAATATGAGTTCTCTTTAATCTATTACATATTTTCAAGAATAGCAAGATGCAGAGATTTGAAACCAGGATGAAACAAAATTCAGTAGATAGTTTATGAGCATTAAATATATATATACATTTTCTGTATCACAGTATATAATAAAATAAATATTAGAATATTAAGACTTGAATCTGATGAAGAACAGATATTTGGATATACTTTTATGGTATAAATTAATTGTCTTTAGGTAAAGGTTGAAATCAATATTTTTAATCCCTGTAATTATCTCCATAATTATTTAAATCAACTAAAAACCATATAAATAATTTTGTCCTCAAACACCATACCTGAAAAATATAATTATCATAGTGAAGCTAACATTTAAGTACATATTTTTTTCAAGCGAAAATACTTTATGAATTAGTCAACTATAATACAATAATTTGTCCTTAACATGTATAATAGAATTTATCAGAAACCTCCAGTGTTTAACTAATACTTTATTAATTCTTAGAGTTTTCCTTGAAGCCAGGTTGGTTTTCCACCCATAAAATTGAGAAAATAGAATTTAGTTTTCGGGTCCAAATATCAGCACGATGTTTTAAACAGCAATCATATGGAGGTTATTAAGCATTCTCAATGACTCTATCTTTATTACTAGTCACCGTTGAAAAGTCTTCCCTGGTTTCCTTTTAGCTACAAGATAAAGTACAGTCCCTTTGAGCTAGTACTCAATGACTTCTCTCTATAATCTTTTATCAACTTACATATCCTAATTCTTCTGTCCCTGGGCCTTGATCATGCCTTTCCTGTGCCCTTTACCTCTACAGACCCTACCACATCAGTGAAGACCTTGCTCTTCTAGGTCCTTTTCCCCAAACCTTCCTTTAACAAAAGTAGTTCAGAAGAATTTTCCCCCTCTAAGTTCCCAGAGCATTTTATTGTGAAGAATGCTCTGAATTCCTGGGGGGTATTTTACCTCTCACAAATATTTCCTGAACTCCTGCTGCATGCAAAGTATGAAAGAAAGTAGGGATTCAGTAAAGCATTGCTGGAAGCATAATAGTGTCTGCTTATATATGTGCAAATCACTGAGATACATAGTTGTATACGCATTAAGATTTTTGCTTCAATCTGCAGTATCTCAGTTTCCTTTCCTGTAAAATGAAGTTTAATAGAACTTATAAGATTGTTTTGGAGATTGAAGATGATGGTACTTGTAACATAGTAAAGTTTCAGTAACCTTTAGTTATCATTATTTTACATATTTAGGTGTTTTAAATTATTATTCTTTCAGTTACACTGTGGTAAGTATCATTATCTCCATTTTATAGAAGAAAAAACCTGAAGCTTATAGTGATTAGGTGACTTGTTTTAGATCCAGGCTTGGCTTGCCCATCTGTCTCACTATGGAGCCTATTCTGTTAGTCATTGTTCTCTAGCAGTGGCTTTCAATTTTTTTTTTTTTATTTGAACATGACCCACAGTAAGAAAAACATCTTACCTTGCAGCCTAGTACATGCATAGATGAAGACATGCAAAACTGAAAAAAGATATTCAAAATGATTTTATTATATGCAGTGCTATTTTTAAAATTCTATTTTGTTTTAAAAATACTGGTTGCAGCCCAGTACATTGATTTCACGTACTAATGGCCTATTACGACTTGAGGTTAGAAAAACACTGCTTTCCAGCTTATCAGTGAACAAATGAACAAATATGTAATATTGTAGATCTAACAGTGCAAACAATTAAATTGTAATCATTAAGCAGAAATGATACTGTCTTATCTTCAGACCAGGCAGCACTAATTTTAAAGACGATCATTCTCTTTATAGAAAGTTCACTTTGTTTTGAGTCCAACCAGCCCCCCACCTCTCTCAGTTATGCCCTTATTTGCTATAAGCCATGGGGTCCCCTTTCATTAAACAGAAGTCATGATTTTTTTAAATTCTTAAAATATTTATTCCTCTCCCCTCTCTTCTATTGTGAATTCATACAGTAACACTTTTTGTAGCTATAGTGATATTTCAGCCCTATATATTTATTTGTTGTTCATTAATTCATTCATTCACTCAATAAACACATAGTGAGTATTTATATGTAAGTCTAGGATGTTGCTTGAATCTTGGGAAACAAATGTTTAAGATAATAAATATTGGTGAGAATGTGGAGAAATTAGAACTCGTACACTGCCAGTGGGAATGTAAACTGATGCAGCCCTTTCTGTGCTAATAGCATGGAGCCTGCTTGGGATTTTCTCTCTATCTCTGTCTTTCTCTCTCTCTGCCCCTCCCCCTACTCATGCTCTCTCTCGCTCTCTCTCTCTCAAAGTAAATAAATAAACTTCAAAAAATGGTGCAGCCCTTTTGAAAAATGGTCTTAACAGTTCTTCAACAGTTAAACATAGAATTACCAAAAGACCCAATAATTTAGCTGCTAGGTATATATCCAGTAGAAATGCAATCATGTATTTACACAGAAAATTATATATGAATGTTCACAGCATCATTGTTTATAATGGCCAAAATGTGGAAACAAGCCAAATGTCCATCAAATGCTGAATGGATAAGCAAAAGGTGATATGTCCCATTCTAAAACAAAAGGAAACAACAAACAAAAAAACCCCACAATGTATTGCAAAGCAAACATACTGTGCTAGTCCATTGTTAAAAACAAAGAGAATTTTTTAAGGAGATAATAATTTTTTACATGAAGTATTTCCCTGAATTTGTTCTTCACATTCAGATTATTTTGAACATTGGTTTTTATGAAAGTAATCTATATTTATAATTCTTTAGACATCCAACCTGGTTTCTAAAATGTTCCCTAAAATTATTCTCTTCCGGTTTTTAAGCTATCATTCTCATTCCCTTTGGTTTATAATTAATCAAAATCCATATTTGCCTCAAATTTTTTATTCATAAAAATTACAGATAAAGTTTGTCCTGCTTATTCCTCTCATTTGTTTGGGTCCCTCCTACCCATTTTAGGCATACCAACTTTCAAGAATATAGTATGTATTTGTCTAGTTTGTACTTTTGTACTTTCCTACATCTGTATCTGTATGTCCATGACCAAAAACAATAATACTTTTGGCATTAATTAATTACTGTTATTGTGCCTTCCATATCATTCAAAAGTTATTTTTGTTCTCAGTATTGTTTTTGGAGGTCTTTCCATGTTTATGCCATTAATGTAGTTTACCCATGTGGACTGGCCCATTGTATTCCATCCTATAAATATATCATAATTCATATGTCCATTCCCTCTATGGATATTTAAGTTGTTTAAAAGCTTTTTTCTTTTTATTACAAACAGTGCTGCAAGAAACATAGTTGTATAAATCTCTTTGTTCTCTGGGTATATAAAAGTCCCATTATTAAAGAAAAATAAGGTTTGCATTAGCTTTTGGCCAATGTGCATGGTTTAATAGTGGAAGAGTATGGAAGAGGATTTATTGCAAAGTACAGTCTCCTCTTCCACCCTACCTACCCTTAGACTTGCTCTTCAAATGCTATTACTTTAAACTGGATTGCTTCTAATTTTTCTGGCAGGTCACCTTTATATTTCTAAAAATAATATGCTTACACCATGAGGGAACAATAGACATTATCAATTGATTTCTGGCTATAATGAATATTTACTCATATGCATATTTTTCCTTCCCTTCTTTCCCCACTCTCCTACCACATACTGTGTCACTTTTTTTCAATTTTTTCAGTAATTACTCTGCAACCTCAGAAGAATCTTCTTAAATTCCATTTATTTCCATCAGTAGAGACCACATCTTGGAGCTTTCCTCCTAGGGAGCTTTATATTTAAATAAAGACATTAACACTCTTACCTTTACCCCCATTTCTCTCTCCACTTCCCAGCTGATGTAAATAGAACTCTATGCTTTAAGTCAGGATTGACACATGTTTTGTCCTATTATCATTTTAAAAAATAGAAAGTCAATAAACTGCACTTACATTGCTATGGGTATGTAAACACTATTCCTTGAAGAACATGTAATATATGTGATACATTTTTTGGTAGTTCCAGTGTCCCAGGAGAATATATTTTTAAAAAGATATTAGAAATATTTCACCTGTTGGTCAAAATTCTGCCAAATTTTAATTGGCTTCATTTTTAGTTTTTATGAGGTTGTTGTTGCTTTTTCTAGTGTTTCTAATTGTCTTTTTAAGAAGACTTTCAGTGTTTATTTTTGAGAAAGAGACAGAGCATGAGCAGGAAAGGGACAGAGAGGGACACACAGAATCTGAAGCAGGCTCCAGGCTCTGAGCTGTCACAGATCCCGGCATGGGGCTTGAACTCCTGAACCATGAGATCATGACCTGAGCTGAAGTCTGATGCTTAACTGATAGAGCCGCCCAGGTGCCCCACTAATTGCTTCTTTAAAAGTGTTTTTGAATTTCTCTGTGCTGCTATTGTACAAGCTTCTTCACTGGACACCTTTTCCCAGTGTACTCTGCCCAGGAAACCCTATATCCTCCTACTTCAGTCTGGATAAGGTGTTTTCTAAAATATTTACAAGCCATCACCCAGAATTTTTCCTTAACTGGTTTCTAGTGACTGCTGCTTCCTAAATTCCTTTCCTTCCTCTTTCTTGATTAACTACATCCTTAAGTAACCCCCTAAAAAATGTTATGTGCTACGTCAGAGTCTTTACATGCCTGAAATTCTTTTCATTGTGCCTTCATTGATCAATAGTTTGGTGGAGTGTCAATTTCTAGATTAAACAAATCTTTTCAATTCAACTTGGAAGCAATTCCTGTCTCATCATCTAGCACCCAGTATTGCTTCTGAGAAGTCAGATGCCATTCTGATTTTTACTCCTCACTGGTTACTTGCAGTTTTCTTGCATTTAAACAGTCTCCCCATTTGTGTGTTCTAAAATTTCAGTGAGAGGTCTTGGGAAGTTCTTTTTCATTTAACTTGGTCACATTTGAAGACACTTTCAATTCCATGTCTTCTGTCATATCTAAGAAATTATATTATTTCTTTGCTGATTTCCTCTTTTCCTATTTCTTTTGTTCTCTCTTTCTAGAATATGTAGTTGTTAGATGTTGAACCCTCGGCATAGATCTTCTATATTTTTTATCTCTTTAGTATGTTCTTTTTTGTCTTTTATTTTACATTTGAGACCTTGTTGTATGCTACTCTTTTAGTGTATCTGTTGAACTTTTATTTACTATTACATTCGTAAATTTGCAAGCTTTCTTTCCAAAGTATTATGTTTGGTTTTATGCATATGTTATTTTCTTAAGTCATACTAGAAGTACCAATTTAAGGATCATTGTTTGAAAAATTCTTTTTTCTTCCTTATCTCTGAATTCCCTTTCTGGCAGGATCGTATTTTCTTCTTGTTTATATTGGCTTTTCTTTTTTTAATGTCAGACTTTCCCCAAATATCTAGTAATTCTTTGGTTTCCTTTAATGTTTTAGAATGAAACAGTAGATAAGCCCATTGATAGGCAGGGATTGTTGCCTTGGGATAGGGCTCTGGCTAGCTGAGGAAAAATATACTCACAGACACTAACCCACAGCTGCTGGTAACTCCCTGGCTATCTCCTCAGTTGCTTGGAAAACAAAACCTCAATTTGGGTGTGGAAGGTAGTTGTAATATAAACACTCTTCTGTGTACAGTGGAGACCTGGAAGAGCCCCATTCCCTCATATCTTCCTGTGTTTTTTACCTGCCATTTCTTCACTCACCGTTTCAACTGGACTCAACTGGACAAACTGGTTTTCTCTTCAGCCACAGCCTGTTCTGGAGATACTTTGGTTTGTAGCTTTCTTTGCTCATCCTCATTGGTCTACACTCTTCTGGTTGTTTTCCATCTTTTAGAAGTGAACTCAACATCTTATTCCCTCTTGCCTTCTCAGGTGATCTTCTGTGTTGTGGTATATATTTGTTGTTTGTGCTCTTTCATTCTAACAGAGTTCTACAAAGATGGGAGATAAATGTGTTCAACCTGCTATCTTGAACCAGAATACCATGCTACACCATTTCTCTTGATACTTTAAAAGTCAGAATCTTAAAAAGAAATTAAAAATAAAACATAAATATAGAAATCAAAATCTTAAACAAAAGTTGAAAAGCAATAGACTTGCTTTTCTTCGAATGCAAATTTCAGAGTGTTTAAAAGACTGTAACCAATTTGGTTTTTTATCTTTCTCTTTAGCATTCTTGCCTAATCTATAATTTTCTTCCTCTAAGTCTAAATCATCTGTAATTTTTTTGGGTGGTTGGGGATCTAACCCCATTTCTTGGTTGTCCTTCACAACAGTGTACTCCAGTTAACAACTTACTTTAGGAATAGGAAAGCTAAAACCAAATGGATTTTTCCTTGTGATTCAAAGACCATCCAAGATTCCTCAGTCTGCTCTAGGCTTCCAAAGAAGAAGCTCAAAGATATGCAGGTTCTCAGAATACCAGCCTCACAGATCTGAGGCAGAGCAGGTCTGAAATTGGCCTTGCAGAAGTGGGTAGAGCTGGTGCAGTTTTGCGTTGAAAGTTCTGTTTAGGAGCATATTAGTACACTTAGAAGTGTCTATCTCACTCCCCTAAAATATGATTTCAGTTTGGTTTACTTTCGTGTTCTTAATATTTGTTACATGCCCATGGGTTGTAAGGAGCCAGAAGAGAGAATGAATTAATCAGGTGAAATCTAACACAGCAAGTAGAAAAAGCAAAACAAATAACATGTTTTCCTGCCTGTTTAGATTTAGGATATCTTTTCATCTTTCCATTGTTTTGTAGAAAGATTGTTGGACTGAAAGAAAATAAAGAACTAAGTCAGGGTCCTCACTCTGCCTTAATTAGCTCTGTAACTTGTCCAGTATTTTGTTTTAAAAATAAGACACGTGGACCAGATGGTTTCTTAGATTTTCCCCCCTAGATTAGAGAAATCATGATAACATTCTTTTATTCTATTCTTCAATATTTCAGCTCTTCTTTCTCTTAATTTTTAAATTTTTTTTTACTGCTCTTTTACTCTTTCTTGTTGTTTCAAGGTCTCTAATACTTCTGCTGCTGCACCTCACTCTCCCCTGCCTATTTATCTTTATAGCTCTTTGTTCTTTTCTCTTTATTCTGTTATTATTGTATAGTTTTTCCTTTTCTGGGGTCACCAAGACGGTTCTTAAAGTGTGATGTTAAGGCATGCTTTACAAAAATAGAAGAAGCTACCTTAGTTCAAAATATTGCTCTTTCCTAAAAAGGTACATTACTGTAGTGTCACAGAAGAATTGATAGTCCAGAAGCTATGCCTGACATAAAATGTTTTTGAAATCTTTTATCTTTTGCTCTCTGAGTGATTTTTTGTTTTGCTTTCTTATTTTATTTTATCTAAACAGAGAACGGATATTCTTTGAAGCTTAATCATGATCACTACTGATGAACCCAGTTCTTCCCAACATTCTCTAGAGTATTAGAAGATTTTCACATTTTGAAGAAGGGGAGACAAATCTAAAAAAAATATTTGGTTGAACTATTGAGAATTAAAATATGGTGGATGATGCTGATTTAGAACTTAAAATAGAAGGGTAAATTTGGGGTCAAGATGTAGGTCTAAGTCCATTGCAGTTTGAATATATGATTACTTTTCAGGTCACCTCAAGTTTAACAAGTAATTAATATTCATTGTGTCTGGCTTTTGATTTGTCATTTGTGTGGTGGTCATAAAACATTAAAAATTGTGACTGTTGGTTGTTCTTCCCATGTATCTATTAGATATTATCAGATATGTAGTAGACAATGTTGTAACTAGATGAAAGCTATAACTTCTGACACACCAAACACAATGAATCTAATTATAAAATACAGTAAAAGTAGTTAATATTTTCATGTCCAAAATTTTCCATTTTATGTTTTTTTATAGATAGCTGAGCTTATAAACTGACCCACTTAGGTGTTGTTTTGAATGTCTTGTAGCTTTTATGCCTATCTAACTTTGATCAATCTGGGAATTTCCATCTTCGGTATCCTTGCAAATGGCTTATGTGCTAACTTCTTTCAGTTCAAAGAAAGCCAGAAGTTAGAGTTTGTGTTGGTCACAGGCCAATGGAAGTTACAGTTCATATCAGGATGACCTGACATATCGAGGTCAGACTGACCAGATCAGAAAACACATCAGTCTCCAATTTAGCCTCTTTGTGAAATTCCTTCTTAAATTTATTTACACTGAACCACCCAGAGCTTCTGGCAGGCAGAGAAGTACACAGTGATGCAAAAAGGGAGCTTTTACAAAAGGTTCATGGCAAGGATAGGACATTTCTCCCTGAAAAAAAAAAGACCCTTGCTATCTCTATGATGCTAGCATACTAAGTGTGTTATGTTGCTCACATTCAAAATAAACCAAAGCCTGTGTTTGATTAACATAAATAATATTCAAATTTAGGCTAAAATTAGGTCACTTACACTTAGATTTTACTCATAGCTACCAAAAAAGACACTAAAAATGAGGAAGAATGTGTCCTTTTCCCCTTCATTGACTTTGAGTAGGTATCATTGGAATGTAAAATCTAAGTGTAAAATTATGAAAGAATATTCTTTAATTCCTGCCAGACTAAATACATATTTAATATGTTCCCAGACTCTTCTAAAATCTTTAAAAATTAGGTTCATATAATGATTAAAATGATTTTTTAATACACATACTTTTAATAAAGGTTTGTGACCCATTGATGAAATATACTTTCATAATATATGGGTATGTGATTTCTTATTATCTTCCATCAGAATGCATTTGAAGACATATAAATTATCTGGTATCAATAATTAGTTACCAGTTATAAGGTTTTAGAGGACATGAAGTATGCCAGAGACATCATCTGAAGAACATAATGTGCATCTGCATGCTGTTGCCTATTTGTGTGTATTTTTTGTTTTCATGTTGATAGCATGTAATTCCTTTATTTGGTGATCTTAATTTCTAGGGTTCATTTAAATTTTAAGAAATTCAAAACACTCAGAGTAGTAAGTTTAAGAAAAAACAAAATGAGCAAGTAGATATTTGAAGCAAATCATAAATCGAATGATAAATTTCTGTCAGAAAAAAGGCATAGGAGCAGTTTTCATCTATTATGTTCATAAGTAACAGAGAAGGTTGTGGGTAACATGATTATCATTATGCAGCATTTAGTATCTATATAGATATATTCCATTTTTTATTATATTTAGCATTTGGTATATTTATTCTTTATGGTTTATAATCACCAATATATTCATTTAAGAGTTTAGAACTATGCTAATGAATTGTTTTTATATGGAACATATTTGCTATTATGAAGAATAGTTGGGTATACTGTTATTTCAGGCAATAAATTTAAATTCATTCTAGTATTTTAAAAATTGTAAAATTCAAAAGGTCAATCACATGTATGATTTACAAATTGAACACATTTTCAGTAGCACTTCATTTAGTTGCATTAATTTTTCAATGTGATGTGTCCACAGTGTTCTTTATTTTGAATTTATTTTTTCAAAATGTTTACATTGTATGAGTTGAGCTTTTTACATGCAGATTCTTGATTTGTAGCTGCTTGGCAGGGTTTTTTTGTTGTGATGTAACTAGCATTCTTATAAAAGATA
The DNA here is from genome assembly GCF_008692635.1 of Crocuta crocuta. Classification (NCBI taxonomy): domain Eukaryota; kingdom Metazoa; phylum Chordata; class Mammalia; order Carnivora; family Hyaenidae; genus Crocuta; species Crocuta crocuta. The sequence goes on along the minus strand of NW_027532041.1, from coordinate 3,200,201 downwards.
TGATGGCATTTGTTTCGCGTCTTTGTCTTCATTCCACATGTTCCACAGTATGTTTTTTTTATATGAAGTTATATATAAGGAATGGCGATTTAAGAGTCTGTGATCATCTCTTTTACCACCATCGTTTTCAACAAATTGGTGTTCTTGTTTTCTGGTGGCTTTAAATAGATTTTCAGTATGGTGTAAGGCAGATAAGCCTCAATAGTTACAGATAGTTTATCTTTATATCACATCTTATGTCATGGCAAAGATATTTTAACTATCTTTGGTCTAGTAGGTTTGTTCATTTGATTTTATTTCGATTACTTTTTCATTTGAGTTTAAATTTTTCAGTTTGTGGAGACCTAATTTGCTATAAAATATTAGGAATTCTTCAGAAGATATGCAACAACCAATCTTTATTGAGACATGAGCACTTTCAGACCCTCTCTAATTTAGTTCTCACCACAATGCCTGGAAGTAAATATTGATTGAACACATTTTTTTACATATGAAGAAACCAAAAGGCAAAGAGGTTAATGTACTTGTCCATGGTCATAGAAGTAGGACTCAAACCAAAGTCTATCTCATCCCACTTTAAACACTAATTTATATGCCTCTCCTGTTTGATTTTTGACATATCCATTTCAGAAAGTGCCAAACAATGTGTGCTTGACTTATGTCCTTTGGTAGTAAGCCTTTTACACTTTCATTGCTGCATGATGTCATAGTGAAGGAAATAATAATAATAATAATATAATAATAAATATAATACAATTGAGCATTAAAATGTGTCTTTTCTTTTAGCCAGAAACATTTGAGCATCTTTTTATCAAGCACACAGAATCAGTGACATTTGGTCCTCTTCTTTTGGAGCCTGAAACCATTTCAGAAGATATCAGTGTTGACACATCATGGAAAAATAAAGATGAGATGGTGCCAACAACTATGGTCTCTCTACTTTTGACAACTCCGGATCTTGAAAAGGGTTCTCTTTGTATCAGTGACCAGCACCACAGTGCTAACTTCTCTGAGCTTGAGAGCAGCATGGTAACCTCTGAGGATGAAAACAGGAGACAGCCCTCTGTTAGATATGCCACTCTACTCAGCAGCTCTAAATCAAGTGACACTGATGAAGAGCAAGGGCTTATAAACAGTTCAGTCAGCAAATGCTTCTCTAGCAAAAATTCTCTGTCTAAGGATTCTTTTTCTAACAGCTCATGGGAGATAGAAACCCAGGCATTTTTTATATTATCAGATCAGCATCCCTCTATAATTTCACCACACCTTCCATTCTCAGAAGGATTGGATGAATTTTTGAAATTTGAGGGAAATTTCCCTGAAGAAAATCATGGTGAGAGGTCTGTCTATTATTTAGGGGTCACCTCAATCAAAAAAAGAGAAAGCGGTGTGTTTTTGACTGATGAGTCACAAGTGTTGTGTCCCTTCCCAGCCCATTGTTTATTCACTGACATCAGAATCCTCCAGGACACTTGCTCACAACTTGTAGAAAATCATTTCAATTTAGGAACTAATGATCAGAAGACTTTTGTATCTTACATGCCTCAATTTCAGATTTGTTCCACTCAGAAGATAATGGAAAACACAATGTGTGACCTAACTGTCTAATTTCATTCAAGAAACATCTCAGATTTATGTTACAATGAATCATATGAAGTGTAATACTGTCCACCATGTTTGTGGATATGGGAGAGTAAGGAAAATCTCAGAGTCAAATTTGAAAGTGATTGTTTCCAAATTAAATCTGTCCTCACTAGGATAGACAGAAAATGGGAGAAAGTCTTCAAGAGTCTGGCAATGTAGACTGACTCTTCTAATGATTTCATTAGCAAGCTACACTAGGAAGGTCTCCAGTGGCTTGTTTCTAGCTAGAAAGAAGCCCAACAAATACAATCTTTTGCTAACATTAGACCTGTGTAGAAAGAGCTAATCTTCTCAATTATACCTAAGTTTGAAAGACACTTGTGAGATGTAACTTGTGTCAAAGGTGTGGTTGTTTTATCTTGAGTTGTTTTTGTTTTCAACTTATTAATACACACACACGTACATGTATACATAAGAGGCATCCTCATACATTTTTAAAGTATGTGATGTATTTGTATTTTGTGCTGCTTGACTGTGTGATTTTAAGATTTTGCCATTTAACAAACTTGCCTTGAGCACTTACTCTGTGGTAGGCACTCCACTAAATGTTGCAGATTTAGCTCTGGCTGGGGGATGTACTTCTGAAGACTGACAAGTAAGCCAATCTTTATTATCAAATCAAAGACATGTACCATGCAATGAAACTACTTATCAGAACGACAATACCAGAATACAAATAGTATTTTGATGACAACAAAAGCATTTTGAAAACATAATGTCTGTCTGACCTCTTCTCTATAAAAGATGTTGCAGTGGTTGCTTTCTGATACAGTTAGATGACTAAATGCTACTATATCACCCTGGAATCATTGTCTTCCCTGATTCCCACTTGCTTGTACACTATTTTTTTTCCTCACTTACTGAGCATTCTCTTTCATATAACCACCCACTGTTAAAGCTCTCCATATTTTATATCAATTATTAAAATAATTGTATGAGACAGGTACTACTCTAACACCCCTATTAAAGATTAGAAGATAAAGTAATTTTTCCAAGGTCATAGAATTAGTGGATGATGGAACCAGAATCCAGATTTAAACCCAGATCTTTTAATGTTAGTGATTATGTTTTAAACATATACCTTACATTGCCATCCATTAAAAAAATGACTCATAAGCAAATAAAATTTGTTAAGTGGAAATATAATGTGGATGAAAATGAAGTGAGAATTACACATATGTTTTTGCCTTTAAAGATGTTAATATTTATTGTTTCAGTTTTTGTTATGGCAAGAAAACTCTGAGAAAGCATATTGAACAACAAACTAAATCAAGAAAACTGCAGAGATAGATGTTGAGTGGCAATAAATAAGAATTTCAGGATGATCTGTATAATCAAAATAAATACTTTAGTCCTCAGAAGTATGCCTGTTAGATTGCTAAACATCACCAGTTTCATAGTTGGCCTGAGAGAGAATCCTGCTGATTTTATTGTTCCCCTAAATAAAATCCCACATTCTATCTCTATTCTAGTTGGGACTATATGAAATGAGCAGTTCTTGGCAGTGACAGAGATCTCAGACCCCAATCAACAGGTATTTTTTTCACACTTCATCATCATTTGCCAATTAGAAATCATTAAAGCTGTTTCATGTCATAAAGATTGTCGAGATAGCTCAGGTTCTTACATACTCATCAACAGATGACTCTCACAAGAGAAAGATAGAGGGCTCACATCAACTCACTGGATAATGAGTGTGATATAAAGGCCTTAGTTCTATACAAAGATAAATCAAGAGAATACTTTCTTTTTTCCCACTGATGTTTTAAGTGGTTTACAGATTAAGAAACAGAAAGACATTATTGCATGTATGGAAGTTCTGGCAAAATTGACCATTATTTTTAATGCTGCTCATAGAATATTGAAGTTTAATTGAGGGTACAGTATAGAAGAGATAGAAGAATTACATTTTGCTCCACTGTGCATAGAGTGCGTAGAGTTAGAGATTAAACACTGAGCATGTCCACTGAGATACAGCATTCCCCGGTGGTCTGGGACCCTACGGGGAAGAGAAAGTGACAGATGTTCCAAACAGCCTAAGATTTCACCATGCTCTGTGAATGCAGTAGTGAATTCAGAATCCCCACAACTGGTGTAGTGCTGCAGGTCTGAGTTAAAGGAATTTAGTAACTATATATTAACAAGATCATTGATATCCCAGTGGAGCTTCAGTTCCAAAAACAAATGAAAACACCACAAGTACTGAAATGCCAAGGAGTTTCTTTCATGGAAAGGGCTAGAGTTTATATTGGTATTTATAGATTTAGATCCTATCTGTTGTCAGTGTGTTAGGGCTCTGATGTTCACTTTTGAAAGTTTGTTTCACTGCATATGTCACTATATATTATTGGGTCTTTATGAGAATTATCTGTCATTAAATAGTGGGTTTTCATAAAAATTTAGGTAAATTTAGAACATTTTATACTTCAGGGTGGTCCAATATTCTCCATTTCTTTCCAAAGATTCGTTGAAAAAATTTTTAAGGAAGAGAAGTCCTGAAATATGGGTTTGCACTTTTAAACTTAGGATAAATCTGGAATTTGGAGTATTTCATTTAAGGCCTTGAATTGCAACACAAGTTACTAGTCAGTTTCTCTAAATCTGAACTTAATGAAAAGAAACTCAGAAGTTAACAATTTGAGATATGGCCTGAAGTTTCAACATAAGACAAATCACTTGTCAGGGCCAATGAGATTATATGTTTCCTATGTTAAACTCTCCAAAACAAAGAAGAAAACAAATCAAGGTGTGGTTGGTGGTAACAGCAGGGCCTCCCAATGGAGCCCTATGTTCCCATTTGGAGATGGGCTAGAGGAATATGGACAACACATGGACAAGAGGAATAGGAACAGATATTCTTTTATTTTGAAGCCTCATCTCAAGTAGTAAGAGGACTTGGATGAAATTTGCAAGCCAGTGGGTGATCTTGGACCTAGAATAAGGTTTTATGACATCGAGCATGAGCTACGTCTATCTTCTCTCTTCCCTTTCCAGTAACACCAACTCCTTCTTTCCAAATATCAAACATATGGTCACGTTCCCTTAGGGATATTTGCCTTGACTACTCAAATGCTGAGAGAAGAGAAACTTCCTTCACAAACTGATGCCAGATTCCAAAGCTACTTTGGTTGGCACGGGATACAGCCTAGGCCATTAGTGCTGTGCCCACGGGGCCCATGTGGAGTTGGACAACGTGCTAAGTGGATCAGGATGTGCTGCAACCATATGTCACCTAGACATGGATGGAAAAAGACCTCTTTTCAAATTCCTTCCTCTAGTTTTAAAAAGAAATGTGCTCCGCTGTTCATCTTTTGAGGGTCATCTTGATAGTTAAGGACTTTTCTAAAGTACTTATTATTGAGAAAACACATTCTCAGATGTAAAACAAAATTGTCCACTCTACTATGAAAAGCTGCATTTGAGAGAAAAAAAATGCACAGTCACCAAAGAAAATGTAAGGAAGCATTTACAAAAGGAAACTAGATAAGTCAGTAATTTTACCTTTTCTTGCACAACTAGGTTAAAACTATAAAACTCCTACACACAGGCACAGCGTTGCGGGGGGCCAATTTAGCATACGAAGGTCTTCATTAGAACTGAGTCATTGTTACATGTTATTTGTATGAGCATCAAAAATGGTTTCCATGGGTGTTTATATTGAACAAATTATTTTTATACAAAGTTTATCAATCAGTATTTATTTTGAGAAGCTGCTGAAGATGTCTATTTTTCAAAATTAATTATATTTCAGATGTTTGGCATTAAATTCAATTTTGTGAGGCCCTTGACAGGATATTTTAAATGTTCATTCCCTGGAACTGAGAAAGAATTTGGAAAGTATCTGATTTTGTAGTGAAATACCTAGATTACAGATATTGTACTTTTAAAACTTGTCATTAAGTATTTGGCATGCAGTTAACACTTTCTCTTAATCACTGTTGGTACATTAATAAATGTTATAAACCTAAGTGCTGAGAATCGTTTTATAAAATGTAATTATTTTAATTCTCCTATATGTCCCTAAAGTCATAAAGAAGGAAAGTAATTCACACCTGTGAATATTTTCAATATTTTTATCATTATAAATCATAAGCAATGTCAGAATTTCAAGAAATGGAAAGTCCAAATAGAGTTATGATGAATTTAAGTTATTTTAGAATCATTTCATCTATTGTATAATTCCTTTCAGTAAAGATTTGAAAATACAAAGAACTAATCTTTGTAGTTTGTGTAAATAGTTGATATAAAATGTTTATGCATTTTTACCCTTTATTCAAAATACTTACAAAACGCCTTGCCTTTTGAAGGGGTTTGAAAACATTTTAGATGCAAGTATCTCCCTTTATTGTTACTGTCTCTGGTATCTACTCAATATATTACCCCACCAAATTTTTGCTGGCATCATAGCCCTTTGAGATGACAAATTACTCATTTTAAACATCAAGAGCTCTTCAGTTTGATTCTTTATTTCCTTAAGAAATCCTGATTTAGTGATCTGTGAACATTTGTCATTTAGACTTCTAGCAATTTGAATTTTTAACCACTGTGAGGACTAATGTATACTCAGATACATTCTGTTTCCTGCTTTCTGATTTTAAAATGTAAATAGAATAAAATAAACACTGGAAAATTTCAAACAGTATAGAGAAATTTAAGATAAAAAGCATAAGTGTCTCTCCTCTCCCAGCCCTCAGTTCCTATTCCCCAAAATATCCTGTTATTATTAGTCATATATCTTTTGAAAAATTTATATAGTTGCAGTTGTATTCCGCTTGCTGTCATAAAATTAGCCTTTTCCCTTAATATGTCTTGGTGATATTTCCATATAAACCCACCATATATCTACTTCATTATTTTAGTGGTTCAATAGTGTCCCACTGTATCAAAGTACAACTATTTATGTAAAGTTTACACTTGGTGAACACTTGTGGGGGTTTTTTAACCTTTTTTTTTTTTTTTTTACTTTTATGTGCAGTGCTAAAGTAAACATTCCTGTACATAGTTGCCTTGGCGTAGTTTTGCAAATCTACTTGTCAGGACTATTGGTTGCAAGTGTAAGAAATCAACTCAAATTATCTGAAGTATCTTTTTGATATTTTAATTTCATCTTGAATGAAGTTGAGCATATTTTCACATTTATAAGCCATTTGGTTTTCTCTATTTTCATATTCTTTGCCTATTTCTTATTGAATTATTATCATTTTATTGATTTCTTATAATTATATTTTTTACATAATGTGATCTTAGTTTTTCTTAATTGAGATAGAGCTTATAGACTGTGAAGTACACAAGCCTTCGGTGACTTTTTACACATTTCCTCCTGAGTATTTACCCAGGAGTAAAATTGCTGAATTCAGGGTTGGTCCTAATTTAGCTTTAATGGATACTGTCAAGTAGTGGTTGAACTAACTCACACTGGCATCAGTAATGTGGAAGGGTCCTATGGTTTCAGCACCGATACCGTCAGCCTTTTGAGTGTTACCCATTCTGATGGTTGTGTAATGGTTTCTCATGGTTTCAGTTTGCACTTCTGTAATATGTGATGATTTTAAGTAATATTTAATCCCTCTCCTGCCACTTTTGCTCTTTTTGTCATATATCTTGTTTCTGTGTATTTCATAAACATCTAAAGTGTTGTTAAATCTTTGCTTATAGCAGTAAATAGTCTTTCACATTTGCCCTTTGTAGTGCAGTCTAGTCCTTCTTGCATCTCTGTGCCTCTATCTGGGATAATTTTCCTTCATCCTAAAGAAGTTTCTTGTCCTGTGAATCAACTGTGACTTCCTTAATAACTAACTTTGCTGGTATTTTGTGCTGTTATTTTGGGATGCATATTTTTAATTTATTTGGAATTAATTTGGCTATAAGGAATGGAATGAGGATCTAGCTTTTATTTTTCCCAAGGAGCTACTCAGTTGTCCCAACACAATTTGCTTCTGGAAGAACAATCATTTTTCCCCTTTACATAAAATGTCACATTTATTATTTATTATTTTTAAAAATTTTTTTCAACGTTTGTTTATTTTTGAGAGACAGAGACAGAGCATGAGCAGGGGAGGGGCAGAGAGAGAGAGGGAGACACAGAATTCAAAGCAGGCTCCAGGCTCTGAGCTGTCAGCAAAGAGCCTGACACGAGGCTTGAACCTAATTAACTGTGAGATCATAATCTAAGCCAAAGTTGGACGCTTAACCAGCTGAGCCACCCAGGTGCCCCATAACATTTATCATTTATTAATTCTCAAGTATATTTGTGTTTATTTCTGGGATCCCTATTCATTTTCATTGACTGTTCAATCTGTTTTCATCTGGTACCAACTTTATTAATTACCACCAGGTACTCAATATGTTTTAATATCTGGAGGGCTGGATTCCTTAGCCCTGCTCATTATATTTCATTGATATTCTTTCCAGAGCAATGTTAGTGTCATTAAGTTTTTGTAAAAAATAATCCTTTTGGTATTTCAATTGTAGTTAAAAGTAATGAGAAATGTTATTACTACAGTATTTAGATGCCCAACATTGCCTGTCAATTTAAAAATTTTGGAAGGAAACTGTTACTTGTATCTTCCTAAATAATAAGACAAATAATTCATATCATACCTGCAATATTAAATTCTTCCAAGAACCATCTTTGATACTGTGGAATAGTAATTTGGTTGGTGTTCTACACTTCATGCTTTAGATGTGGGTTTATAAGTAGGATGACTATGCATCCTGGTGTGCCTGTCCAAGCCTTCCTTTACATATATATAATGACCCTTTCACTCTTATAAGTGTCCCAGTTTTGACAAACAAAATATTTGGTTATCTTATAAAGGACTAGCCCTCTCATGATATTTGTTACTGTTGCTTTTATCTCTTTAATGTACCAGTGGTTATCAAATTTGTTCAGGTATAGAGCATCTGGAACTCATGGTGCACTTTAAAGAACATGAAGAAACTGCTTTAATTCTCCCACTGTAACACCTGAAAACAACTATCTATTAGCAAATAGCTATTATTTGCGTATATGCATCTATGCCTCAGAAGTAACATAAAAGCTTGCTTTATCCAGCAATATAGTACACTAGCTGAGAAATCTCTCCCAATATAGCATATCTAAAAAAATGCTACATTAAAAAAATCATTTTAATGTATGGCTACATTATGGAAAAACAAGTAAATTCCAGAGGAGTATGTTAACATTGGAGTCAACTGATCTTCATGACCTGTAGCATAGTTTTGAGAGGGAAACATGTCAGAATAAAAAGGAGTGGGTAGACCTTTCATACATAGAAGACCTCAGAAGTGAACCAAAATAAAATCATGCCCTGCAGATAAGGATGATAGGGCTTATATTGCTATCTCAGTCATTGTTCTTGACCAAGTTGAAAAAATGAAAGAAAAAAAAAAAGGCTACCTACTCTCAAATTTGTATCCATTCAGATTTCTAGCCTCAGATTTTCATTCACGTGGCTTTTAGGCCAGAATTTATACCACGTTTGTGGTCCAGAAAGAGAAACAAGAATATTTACTTTCAAGAGCCCCAGCTTGGTTGAGCCTTTAAAGTATATCACAGAAGCAAATATAAATGGTCTCTGGGTAAATCCACCTTCAACCTAGACCCAGAGGACATCAAAATTCCAGGGAACATATGGTTATTGGCAAAGTCACTTAACAAGGACACAGATCCCATTAGTGAGAGTCAGCTGGAACAGCAGATGACAGTATCAGAACCACAGAGACAAGAAAACCAAGCCAATATGCTGAGGAAGGCAGAGGGGAAGATGGAAAAGCTTTGGTTCCTAAAACAGTGTGGAGCTGCATATTAAAATTTGTGAAATGCAGTTAAAGTACTTAGTCTGTAATATACAAGGTAACGTGGGTGAATCTTAGCATAATTTTACTGAGTGAAAAAAGCTAGACCAAAAAAGGGAAAAGAGTACTTATCAAATGATTTTATTTATTTAAAATTCTAGGAAATCCCAAGTAATGTTACAGAAAGTGGATCAGTGTTTGCCTGGGGTCGGTGGGTTGAGAGGGGTGAGAGGGTGGATTGCCAAGGGGCATACTTGAGTTGAAGTTCCTGTCCATATAACATGAGTGGATAAGAGGTATACCGCTTCCAGATGGAAATGTCAGGCTTCCTCTGTTCATACTTCCTCTGTTCTCTCTTCTCCCTTCTGACTAGCTGGAACCCATGATCACCCACTTCCCAAAATTTTCCTTAGATGAAAATAAGCATGTAGAGGATAATGAATCAGGACATTGTATCCCTGAATGGCCAAATGAAGTGAAGTTTAATGTGTCCCTCAAATGTTTCCCTAGACTGTTATACGAGAAGACAATCAGCTTATCTCCTTTAAGACACTGAGTTATTATTGGGTATTTTTGTTAGAGCAGCCTAGCCTTACCATATAGTTATTTAGTTGTAAATCTTAATGACATTATTCTTTAATTTGAGGAATTCTTCTTCAAATCTAGTCATTTTTAAAAATTTAAATCCAAGTTAGTTAACATAGTGTAATAATGATTACAGGAATTGAGTTTAGTGATTCATCACCTATATATTACACCCAGTGCACATCTCAGCAAGTACCCTCCTTAATGCCTATCGCCCATCACCCGTTGAACCCATCCTCCCACCCAACACCCCGCCAGCAACCCTCAGTTTGCTCTCTGTATTCAAGTCTCTTATGGTTTGTCTCCCTCTCTGTTTTCATCTTATTTTTGCTTCCTTTTCCCTATGTCCATGTTTCGTTTCTTAAATTGTACATATGAATGAAATAATATATTTTTCTTTCTCTAACATATTTCACTTAATATAATACATTCTAGTTCCATCCACATTGTTGCAAATGGCAAGATTTCATTCTTTTTGATCACGGGGTAATATTCTATTGCATACGTCTACCACATCTTTTTTTTTTTTTTACAAATAGTTTATTGTCACGTTGTTTCCACATAACACCCAGTGCTCATCCCCACAAGTGCCTTCCTTCAGGCCCATCTCCCTCCTACCGCCCCCCACACCCATCAGTCCTCAGTTTGTTCTCATCATTCAAGAGTCTCTCATGGTTTGCCTCTCTCCCTCTCCCCCACCATTTCTGCCCTTCTTCTCCCCCATGCTCCTCCGTTAAGTTCCTCCTAATCCTCCTATATGTGCAAACATATGGTATTTGTCCTTCTCTGCCTGACTTATTTCACTTAGCATAACACCCTCAAGGTCCATCCATGTTGCTACACATGGCCAGATTTCATTCTTTCTCATTGCCATGTAGTATTCCATCGTATAGATGAACCACATCTTCTTGATCCATTCGTCCGTTGATGGATACTTAGGCTCTTTCCATGTTTTGACTATTGTTGAGAATGCTGCTATGAACATGTGCTCCTATGCATCAGCACTCCTGTATCCCTTGGGTAAATTCCTAGCAGTGCTATTGTTGGGTCATAGGGGTGTTCTATTGTTAATTTTTTGAGGAACCTCCACACTGTTTTCCATACCACATCTTCTTTATCCAGTCATCAGTTGATGGACATTTGGGGTCTTTCCATACTTTGACTATTGTCAATAGTGCTGCTATAAACACTGGGGTGCATGTGCCTCTTCAAATCAGCTTTTTGTATCCTTTGGATAAATACCTAGTAGTGCAATTGCTAGTAGGGTAGTTCTATTTTTATTTTTTTTGAGGATCCTCCATACTGTTTTCCAGAATGGCTGCACCGGTTTTCATTCCCACCAGCAGTGCAAAAGGGTTCCCTTTCTCCACATCCTCGCCAACATCTGTTGTTGCCTGAGTTATTAACTTTCAGTCATTTTCATTATATCCTGTTCAATATTTATTTTTTTTAAATCTCAACATCTACTTTTAAGGTAACTTCTTGGTAATTGTCATATATTCTTTAGCTGATAATGCCAATATTTGAAGTTCTATTTACAAAAATGAAGTTCTAGTTCTTCTAAATTGATCATTTCTGCTAGCTCTAACTCATAGTGACTTGTTTACTCTTGTATATTTTTTAACTTGTGGATTTTTTTTTAATATTTTTATTTTATTTCTAGGAGAGAGAGAGACAGCGTGAGCAGGGGAGGGTCAGAGAGAGAGGGAGACACAGACTCTGAAATAGGCTCCAGGCACTGAGCTGGCAGTCAGCACAGAGCCCGACGCAGAGCTCGAACCCACGAACCGCGAGATCATGACCTAAGCGAAAGCCAGATGCTTAACTGACTAAGCCACCCAGACGCCCCTAACTTGTGGATTTTTAATTATGGAATCAGTTGGCCAAAGTTCATATTTGGAAGCTTTAAGAGATCAGAGTTAAGGATGCCTTCCCTTAGAGTGGATTTGCATATTCTTCTGCTTGACATCAGGGGTACTACCAATCTTTTAGAACTTTAATTTCTCAGCTTATAGTTTCATCCACTACACTGTAAATACAAATTCAAATTCCAGTTCCATGTCTCTCATGGAGAGACTTATTAGAGCTACATATTTTTTTTTTTCCTTACTGAGAGATGTAGGAAAGACAAACAAATTTTTATGTTGGTTTCCTTGGACAGAAGGAGGGTCCTAGTTTTTCCCTGGAGCTCTCAGGGTTAGTGCCCATTGTTTGGAATGACAGAGCCTCATTTCCCAGTACCTTACATGCATTAACCATTTGGCCCTGGGATAGGGGTGTCAGATAAAATTCAGACCACTTAGTTATATCCAACTTTCACATAAATAATGAAAAAAAACTTTTTAGTACGAGTTAGTCCCCTGCAATATATATTTTTTTGACTTGAAACTCAAGTTTATCTGAGTGTTCTACATTTTTTATTTCTGAACTGATTATCTGAATTTTGGTTTTCACATCTTTCTGGTTTCAAGAATTTTTCAATCCATTTTCAAGACTTTTGACCTTGAACAGTTCATTAACTTTTTTTGGGCAGTAGCTGTTTTGCAGTAGGGTTTCTGTCTGAGAACATCTCGTCTACCCACTTTCTGCTTTAGGTATACAGGTGCTTTTGGGTTGTACTTTATTGTCTTAGACCCCATCTTATACCTGAAGATCTTATACATCTTATACCTGTTGCGTATTTTTGAGTAAAATAATCTGTCTTGATTTCAAAGAATATTTATGTCATTTTAAGGAAATAAGTATTTGTTTTCAGAAAATAACCTTAGCTAGATCTTCAGTTGTGTGTTTCCCAATATTCTGGGAACAATGAAGCTGCAAGAGAGCCATTTTATCAACCTTACCATTTCAAACCTACCACAAATCTCCCAAACTCAAGAAATTTTTATATGCTAGAATCTCTCCTACTCACCACTTTGAGTTGGTTCCAACTGAGTGTGAAATTTTTCACTTCTGCAGAACTGATGTTATTTCACAGAACAAATGAGGATACTTTAGATTTACTTAAAAAAATTGCATTCTTAATTGCCTTAGGACTAAGGGCCTGGGCTCGAAGTCGGTCTCTCTTCATTTTCCAGCAGTGATCCATGAGCACCTACCTATCTGGAAAACTACTTTCACTTGAGATTACAGCTAAAGCTGGATGTCTGTCAGAGCCTGAGGCAGTGCCAGACAATGCTGACTTCATTATTCCCCAGCCCCCACTCAGGCTGCCTCTTGTGGCATCTCTGTTTCTGAATAGGTATAGATTCAAGCTCTTCTCTGTGTTCTTCAGTCTAGACAACAGAAGAAGATAGTGTAATTAGTTTCAGTAATTTCCAACACTACTATTACATAGTCTTTATGCTTAGATGCCTGTGTTCTTGTCACTGTCTATCACCGTGGAAAGAATTACCTGTAGCCTCTTCCCTGGGATGGGAGTAGGATGGAACTTAAGGTAGAAGGTCATCTTGAGTGCTGTGTGCTCTAGAGCACCCCCATAATTTTGACATACAGCATCATTACAGCCTTTAAACTTCACAGTGTTGTCAAAACATCCAAGGAAGGGATGATTCCTGTCTCATAAATGAGGCCATTCAAGTAGGAAAATGCTGTAAAGAAATGAAATCTTGGTGAAGTGGATGAGTGGATGAAAGGTGCTTGGGAGGTGGTTATTCTCCCTGAGCTGGGATATATTCCATCTGCAGTAGAGGGCACTCGAAGTGAAAAATGTTAATTATTTTCTCCAGGGCAACTGACCCATTAGAGTCCTTGTAGCAGATTGACAGCTTCTAGTTCCTTCACTTTTCCTTGCAGCAATGTCAGCAATATGTGCCCAGCACTGCCTGGTACAAGACTGTCTGTGCTGCATATTCTGGTCATAAAGACTCGGCAAACAAACCGCTCCCAGTTCAGATTTACAGCTGGAGTCAATAGCTCAGCCAGACTCGTAGGCCAAGAGTGCTGGAGAATAGGGAGATTAATAGAGGTGCTATGGCTGTGGGGAGTATAGCAGAAAGAAAAATTTCAGGGAGAAAAATCAGGCCTAGAAGGAAGAGATTCATTCCAGAGAGTACCTGGGGCATAAGAGATGTAGGTCAGCTGTATCACCCTTAAGGTCATCAGAAATATATACACTTAAAGCCAGAAATATATAGGACTCTAACACATTACACATGAGAAAATTAGTTTTCTAAAGTAAAAATCCCTTATAGATATGTAATGTTAATCCTATTTAAAATAGCTAACAAATTAGGATCATTACCTGTGAAATGTTATGTACTTAAGGAGTAGCATCTTTTGGGAGGCATACGCCATGGAATGTACACATTGAAAAATGTAGTCATTGGCTCTGTAGTAATGGCAAGATGTTAGCGGAAGCCAAAATATAGCTTTGGGTGACTTGGTTTGAATCAGGTCAGGATGGTGTTTTTGTAGGTTTGTGTCGTCTGCTTTATGATAGCTAGGGTAGGCATCCTCTCTCTAGATGAACTCACCTATACACAGTGTGGATTCTCTAGGACTTGACTAAGGTAGAGGTGCTCATGCATCATGCAAAACATGAATTTTAAGATCCAGGAATCATGGGCCCAAATTGTGAATAAAACTAAATCCTTACCCAAACATCCAATGAAGCTTCCAAACTATAAACACAAAGAAAAGATCTTAAAAGAAGCCAGAGAAAAAAATAACAATCTATAAAAGAAGGACAATTAAACTCTCAAAAGACTTCTCAAAAGCTAGAGTGAAAACCAGAATAGAGTAATAATCTGTCATGTCATTTCATGAGAGAAAATAACAATGTACTTAGAGTTTAGCATTCATAGACCTTCACTGGAGGGACCACCTTATGATACTGATAAGAAAGAAATGGAACCCAGGACAGAGTGAGATACAATATGTCTTCTTCATCAAATAAATTAGTAAGCACGTGGGTAAATTGACGGTATCAAACAATAATGAAGATGTTGACTAATTCACAAGGAGAAATTTCGCTATGAAAGGTTTCTCTATGAAACCTTGCAAATGTTTTACTGATGTAGACATTGCAGTGTAAACCTTAATCCTTACCACAAATTCACAGCCTTTCCCTTGAAATCAATAAACCCAAGTAGTGGGGACCTCTACTAATCCTCAGACATTTCTCATGTTCTGCCCTAAGAATGAGCTTATCCTCAGATCTTTAACCAAAAACATTCTTTCTTCTTCTGTGGTATCATACCTGTGAACTTGGTAGAGAATGTGGAATTGCCAGATTGTTGTAACCACAGTGTTCTGTAGTGGTGGCTAATGGATTCCAGGGCCTCTAGAAATGAAGTAGATGGACAGCTGAGGAAGGTGTTGCTTGACATGTATAGGAAGAAAAATTGGGGGTTTGCTGGGAAGACATGAGGATCCACTGTAGAGATTCACAGCTTCTTACCAAGTTCCTAGAATGAAGTCAGTTTGCAGAACCAAAGACTCAACTGAGAACAGCTGTAGCCATTTATCAAATTAATGGTGTACTGGGGACAGGGAACTTCCCAGTTCTTCCAGGGATGATTATATACTGAGTCTGAATTTACACTGATTCCCAGAGATCAGAAACACCCCTGTGTTTCACAGGTTGGAGTTTATGGCGATCTCTGAGAAGTGGAGTCTTGGTCTGGCCTCAGATTTATCTTATGTTTCTTTATCCAGTCGCAGATTATTTAGTGAAAATAGACTTTCTTTGTCACTGTTAGAATCACCATGTTTGTTTTCTGCTCCAAGGAGTGGGAGCCATTATTGTT
The DNA here is from genome assembly GCF_008692635.1 of Crocuta crocuta. Classification (NCBI taxonomy): domain Eukaryota; kingdom Metazoa; phylum Chordata; class Mammalia; order Carnivora; family Hyaenidae; genus Crocuta; species Crocuta crocuta. The sequence continues at coordinate 3,184,425 of NW_027532041.1, read as the reverse complement.
GGCAAGGCCAATGGGAAGCCCTTGGAGCCCCTCTACCCTCTAGGGACAATTGCAGAGATAAATGCCCCCATTAACGACCTGGGAGCTGCAGTGGGTGCTCCTGCCAGATCTCAAGTTGAGGGTTCTTATCTTCTAGAGGCTGACGGTCTCCCAGAAGGGTGACAGCTCCCAACCAAGTCCTTCCAGCCAAGTAGATGACTGCACAAAATATAGACAGCTTTCCTCCAAAATTCAATGAGAAAAGGTATTGATTCTCATGTGTTAATCTTCATTCTTTTGTTCTTTATTTTCCTAGCTATCTTCTTTCTTTTGCTAAAAGAAGTTAAAAGTAGTTTAAGGCTACTTTTAAGCATTCTGATTAACTTCCTGTCTTTCCTTCCTTCTTTATTGGTGCCACTTTATCACTGATTCTGAAGTGCTATCATCTGGCCCCTCCAACGCCAGTATCCTGTTTTCACCCATTGAAATCAGGAGTCCAATTCCATTGCATCATAGCGCATGGTCATTTCCAGGCTCAGCCTCAGAGGACAGTCACCACAGAGCTCTTCAAGATGCAGGTGCCCCCTCAAGGAGACAGTTTTTAACTGGTAAAGGAATATCCACCAGTCTTCCGAGGAGGGTATGAAAAAGATGGTTGAGCAGGTTGCACATAATAGATCCATTCCAACTTACCTATTTCTCTAAGACTTTGGACTCTGTTTTTCATAACGATGTCAAGAAAGTAACAACCAAACTGCTATCACCCCAAGGCCCCAAAATGATGAGTGGACTGAGATCCCACCAGAGAACATAATAAAATAAAGAGCCACTCTGAGAGAAGCAGTGAGCTTCAATTGTGAGACTCAGAAAGCTGGAGGCCTTTCAGCTCTAGACAGGGAGAAAACCAAAGGAAATCTACCTCAGTGTGGCTCCTCTCCCCTCCCTCCACTTTCCTTCCAGAGGTTCAATTAGTCAAACCCAACCAGGGAAAGAGGCATGGAACCCTGTTGATACAGGCCATGCAGGTTAGGTTTCTGAGGCAAAGAGAAGTGTGGGGAAAGAGGAAAAGAGTAGATACAGAAGTGTAGAGATTTTTTTTTAGTTTCCTCTGAGCTGAAAAAAAGTAGTGATTCATAAGTTTGGTGTTTTTATAGAAATAAAAATCTACATTTCTTCCAACATGGCAGAAATGTGTAGATGTAAAAATGAGCTGCACTAAAAAGAGAACATAGCTAAAACCCATATACAAAGAAGGACACACCAAAATCCTTGTCAAGAGGTCAGATACATTAACCTGGATAAGAACATAGTAGAATCAGATTCTCAGAACATCACAGTCTGGTTTTTCACTTAGTTCCTGTCAGCTGTAAATGCTGTTCTCCACACGTTTGCATGGATCACTGACTCACCTCAGGCAGGTCTCTGCTTGAATTATTTACCTCACCTCAGAGACCATCCAAGACCAAACTATCTAAAGTTGTGACTTTTCAGGCCATTTTCTTTCTTTCCTTTTTTTTTTTTTTTAAACTATCCACTAACCAAAGCTATATTAATATTTATTTTGCTTACTTTCTTGTTTATCTATTTCACTACCATATAAGCTTATAAGCTTTAGGAGGGCATCGTATTGTTCTTTCAATTGTATACCCTTCATACCTAGGACAGTGCCTGAAACAAAGTAAATACATTTTACCCCCAAGTAAATACGTATTGAATTGCAGGAAGCCTTATCTCAGAATCACAGGGCTCCTTGCCACATCTTAAACCAGGCAATTTTCAATGGCAGCCATTTTCTAGATATTATTTTCTGCCTACTGTGCTCTCTGTTCGAAAGCTCAGAGTAGCACACAATCAAAATTTGGAAACTTCCATAAACTTGACTAATTCTTTGAAAGACACAAACAGCTAAAGCTTAGTAAGAAATAAATGAGTTCTATATATATTAAAGAAATAGAATTTGTTCTTAAAAATCTTCCCAACAAACAAACAAACAAACAAAAAACACCTCTAGGCTCAGACATTTTCATTGGTGAATTCTGCAAAGCTTTAAAGGAAGAGATAATACCAATTCTTTACAATCTCTTCCAGTATAAAAAAAGAGGAGAAAATACTTCCTAACTCATCTTAAAAGGCTAAAATGTCCTAATATCAAAACCAGACAAGGATACTACAAAAAAGAAAACCACAAATATACACATAGACATAAAATCTTCAAGAAAACATGAACAGATCAATTGTTTTACTTATATTTGTACCTCCAGTATCTGTGATAGTGTCTGACGCTTAGTAGGTCTTTGGTAAATGTTCACTTAATGACTTTGAACAAAATCAACTTTTGAGTGAGATGTTTAGGACAAAGAAGTGTTGACACCGCTTTGGGAGTTAAAAACAAAAGAACAACAACAAAAAATCCTGGCCTGAGAGTCATTATCTCTTTTAAACTTTTCAAACTACACACCTTACAATAGAGGATCTCTTTCTTCATCTCATTGTATGTCGTCTTGGATGTGGCAAGATCACTGGCATTGACTGAGGACTTTCCATATGGCCAGTGTTGCTATGGTAATTTAACACCGCCTTCTTATTTTAATCCTCATAATGGTTAACAACCCCAGGAGGAAATGGGGGCTTAGTAAATTTTCCAACAAGTCAGAACTGGTAAGTGGCAGAGTAAGGAAAGGAATCGGGCCTAAAGGCATATAAACATCGAAAGCAGCTTATCAAATAGTGTGCTTCTTATAGGAAAGCCCTCCTAACTGGGGTGTGAAAACTGGAATGGCTGTGGGTGAGGAAGGAGGATCCCTGGACTCCAACAAATCTCCAAGGGGTTAGGAAACAGTCCCGGGCTGGTCCCGATTTGTGTTGTGCTCTGCTGCCACCTAGTGGTCGTCCACGGGAGGTCAAGAAGTAGCTTCACACATGGTGGGTCCTCTGCCCCCTTTGCCAGTGACCACTGTGTCCCCTGCAGTTCTTCTGAAGGAACTTGTTTTAGATCCCTGGCTTGTCTGTTTCTTCAGGTGTCTCCAACAAGTTCTGAGTAAAGGACCTCTGCCTCAGAGTCTCAAGTTCCAGCCCACCAACAGGATGCAGGCAGAGAGGCCTCTCCCCTCTATATTCCTTCTGATTTAAAGGAGATGGATGGGGCACCTGGGTGGCTCATTGGCTAAGAGTCCCACCCCATTTTTACTTTCTGCTCAGGTCATGATCTGATGGTTAATGGATTTGAACCCCTCATCGGGCTTTGTGTTGACAGCAGGTGGAGGCTGCTTGGAATTCTCTATCTCTGCTCTCTCTGCCCCTCCCTTGCTCACAGTGTGCTTCCTCTCTCTCTCTCTCTCTCTCTTCCTCTCTCTCTCTCTCTAATAAATAAACTTTAAAAACAATAAAGGGGGGTGGACGGTTCATATCCATTTGCAGCATATCCAGCTGGGGTGGCCCAGCTCTGCCTGACTGTTGCCGGGTGGGCATTTTGCAAATGAGAATTTTTTACTTTTTTTCCTCCTCCTCCCTTCACCAAACCTCCCCCCTCCACCACTCCCAGTCCCCCAGCCCCCTGCGAAATGCTTGTCCCCTGCAGTCCACCCATTTGGAGCACACTAAAAGCCTGAAATAGTCCCAAGGATTTGGGGCCTTCTTACTAGCTAAAATTAGGACTCCAGGGGCTGGAACTCTGCCCTTGAACTTGCTCAAGAGAAAGCCCCTCATCTGGGGTGTGTGCACCACTAGAGAGTCTGCAAGCTCCTGACTTGCTTATACCAGACTCTCAGCTAGACGATTGTCAAGGTCAGCAGGGTTCTCAGACTCAGACTCCAAATCGTTCAAGGAACAGTTATAGACATGGTTAATGGAAACCATGCAGCAATGACTTGAGAAGACTGCCCATTATTTTTCCACCCGAAATCAGGAGTACATATATTCACACATAAGCCAAGAATATAAAATCTCTGATAAAGGACCAAATATCAAACAGTATTTATCTGAGGGTGATGAGGATATTTTTCTACGGGAAACATTTATTACTGGTGTAAATTTTTTTTAACTTAAAAAAATATTCCCTAAGCACAGACCTATGCTTCTGGGACTTTTTTTGCTGTGGGAAGGATGGAGGTGGGCGTCCCAGGCAGGGGACGGGAGGGCAGGAAACGGCAGCTCTGTTTCAGGACTGCAGCTCCCTCACATCGGCAGTCTGGAGACAGGGCAGGGCTGCTGGCCTCCCTGATGCCCTCGCTAGCTTGGCTGGGCTGCCATGCTGCTGGCTTCAGAGTCGGGAGACCTGGCACTGTTCTCATGTCCCTACCTGTCCTCATTCCTGCCTCCCCCACGATCTCCTGCCATGACGTCTGTCCCTAGACCTCCTCCCTCATGGTAATTGCCCTGCCCTCACTGCATGGCCTTGAGAAATGACCTCAAGCAAGTGTCTAGAAACAGACAAATACTTTTCAAAAATCTGACTTATGCCACCTCACTTTTATGAAAGATCAGTGTTAGTATCTGTGAAAACAAAGTGAAGGAAATCCAAAGAGGATTTTTGCTTCTATGGGGGATAGAAAAAAAGGTGAAAAGTGAAAATAGCCTTCAGGATGTATTTTGCAGCCAGCCTAAACCGGGGCAGTGTGCACCCTGAGCAGGGAGAGTGGCGCCACCAAGCTCCTTCCCTCAGAACTACACATGGAATCTCAATGTCAAGCCATAGCTTTGAACTGTGTCTGTGAGCATCTGTGCTTTATCTCCATTTATTCTGTGCGTCTCTTGGCAAGATGTGTCCTGATGGATCCGAAAAGCCTATTAGAGGTTATTTTTGGGGTCTGGGAGAGCTCAAAACTGCTTTCATAAAAATTAATGGTAATTGCTTCTTTGCTTTATGCTATTTCAGTTTAGAAAGGTTTTCATAGGAACTTTCTACTTTCAGATAGTGGGGAAAACCTGTGTCAGTTCAGTATTAAGTCAAGAGAGAGAAGGGGAAGTGTGCACGGACTTTTTTTTTGCGCCCCTGGAGAGATTCATGTATATCAACATTTTTTTTAAGTTTATTTATTTATTTTGAGAGAGTGAGTGCACAAGCAGGGGAGGGGAAGAGAGGGAGGGAGAGAAACAAAATTCCAAGCAGGCGTCACACTGTCAGCACAGAGCCCCACTCAGGGCTAGGTCTCACCAACTATGAAATCATGACCTGAGAAGAAACCAAGAGTCAAACACCTGACTGACTGAGCCACCCAGCTGCCCCTGAATGTCAACATTTAAGACTTATTAACTTGGAAAAAAAAAAAAAGACTTATTAACCATACAGTTAAACTTGAGCTGAGAGTGGCTAAAATGTAGGCTCTCTCCATTAGCAACTGAAACACCACCTAAGTGAAATCAAACTCAACTTCTCCCAACTCCCAATGAACACTCTCTGCCTCCCCTTTCTGAAAATGCAGCTGTCATCCTTCTAAAAACCTAAGCATAAAATCTGGGAGTTCCCTTTTTTTAAGTTTATTTACTTATTTTGGGAGAGAGAGAGAGAGAAAGTGCAAGCAAGTGGGGAAGGGGCAGAGAGAGAGGGAGACCAGGAATCCCAAGCAGACTCCCTGCTGCTAGCACAGAGCCTGACATGGAGCTTGAACCCATGAAACCATGAGATCATGACCTGAGCTGAAACCTAGAATCTAACGCTTAGTGGAGTGAGTCACCCAGGGGCCTGCTGGGGGTTACTTTTGACTCTTCTCCCTGTCTAAACAAGTGTCCAGTCCTGAAGATTCTGTCTCTGGGACTCTCTTCTCTCTCTCCCCTTGTGGCTTCCCTGCTCTGTCTCTTGCCTCTGCTCATCCCACAGCACTAGCCTCCTAAGCTGTTATGAGTCCCTACTCTTCCCTCAGCCCATCCATCTGACTCAGAGATGCCTTTTTCATCCATCTGAGGGCTAGTTTTGGCTGTTCCTGATAAAAGCATTCACAAGTAATCCAACATGGACCAAACAAAATCTGAATTCCAGAGTTGGGCATGTAAGGCCCTCCACAATCTCATCCCAGGCTCATCTACTGCTACTCCCCTTGGTAACCTAGTCATCCGCCGCATTTGCCTCTTTCTTCCCTGGGGCTATAGAGATGTGTGAGAGGCCATGCCTGCTCTCCAGCCACTTCAGATCTTGTTGGAGAGGCAGACTGAAGTATAGTAAGTGCTTAAGGGAGCAATGGCCAAAGCTCTGTAGGAGTACAGGCTGGAGAGCATCAGCGAATGGCAGTGAGCCAGCCCACTGGGGTTGCGGATGGCCAGTGGAGGATTGGTGGACATTTAGCCGTGCAGATGTGTAGAATTGCAAGCGTACATAGCAGGTGCTGCTGCTACGAGTAGTCTTGGTTGGCTGGAGCTTAGTTTGCCTGAGAGAAAGCAGTTGAAGAAAATTCTGGGGGCATAATAACAACAATACCAATGCTACTATCATCTGAGGGGCTTTGTATTCTAGGAGCCTATTTCATAGGCTGTCCTATTCACTTTTTTACAAAACCCTGAATATTGGTATAGTTTGCTTTGTTACAATGTGGGTTACTGTAACACCAATTCACCCACACATGATTGGAAAAATAAGGGAATGATTTCAATATAATGCAGTTGGGTTGGTTGAAACATGATCGCCCCATCCAGAAAAGGGAATTGGAAGAGCAGGAGTAAAATTAGAATTTTCAGCAGGAGATGAGAAAGCCTTCAGCTCCACTATCTTAGGCTGGGGCTCCTGCTGTTCTATTTTAAGAAAACTGAAACTGAGAGCCTGCCCCGGGGCTCCCTCTCCAGAGAGCCCAGCTTGCACTGGCCCCTGGCCCCTGGCAGGCACATGTCATTCTCTGTCTACATTCTGAGCTCCTCTGGCTCAGAGCTCCGTGTGTGTCCATTTTCTTCACGCTTACAGGGTAGTATCTCCACTCTATAATTTTATGTTTTACAAATATCCCTGGAAGCAGCCTTCACGTGTACTGAATGACCTGCGTCCAGCATCTGACTTCCCTCCTGAGAGTCCAACTACTGTTTGTGTTTGTCCTCTAGTGGCCGTGCTTCAGAGCTTTGGAAAGACCTGCCCATTGTAAATCTCCCTTCAGTACTTTTATCTTTAGTGTGCGACTTTGGTAGAACATGAGGTTTCTGAGGATCCTATATTTAGTGTGATAGGAGAGATGAACTATTGTATTTCCATTTTGTAGAAGAGGCAATAGAAATGTAGATGCATGCAATGTGCTCTGTTCACATAGCTGGTAAACGGTAAAGCTGCATTTTCCAGCTCAAGCTACATTGTTTTGTGGATGTGGATTATACAGCATCACGTATGCCATGAGGGCTGGTTTACAAAAGTCTGTTTTTGGGGCGCCTGGGTGGTTCAGTCGGTTAAGCGTCCGACTTCAGCTCAGATCATGATCTTATGGTTTGTGGGTTCTAGCCCCGCATCAGGCTCTGTTCTGACAGCTAGCTCAGAGCCTGGAGCCTGCTTCAGATTCTGTGTCTCCCACTCTCTCTGACCCTCCCTTGCTTATGCTGTCTCTATCTCTCTCTCAAAAATAAATAAAACATTAAAAAAATAAAAGTCTGTTATCTCTCAGCACCAAATCTAGTCTCTTCTACATGATCTGTGGTGCTGGACCAGGGACTTTGCAAATTACATTTCCTGGACTCCTTTGCCAGCTGCTTTTCTGTTAGGTTTTGCCATTGAGAGGCACTAGAAAGAGGTTGGAGAGTTGGGAGAAGGAGAAAGTAGATTTCCTTCCTGTTTTCCTTCCTATGTGGGTCCATTCTTCTCTAGTTAACTCCACTTTCCATGTCCCCTGGTTGCCAGCAGCAGCTGGTTGGCAACTCCACTGGCAAACAGGGAACCAGCCACCCCTTGATCATTCCCCAGATGCGCCTGAAAAATCCCTTGATAATCCAAACCTCTGCTGGATTCTTTTCCTTCAGTGGGCTGAGTGCCAGCTTTCCAGAGCTTCCTCCAAGAAGCCTGAATTTCTAGCTCTTTAGTTCTGGAAGCACAATCTTTTTCCTTTAGGTTCCCCATTCCTCGCAGTAAGGTTTGCTGTCTGCAGGTCTTAATCTCCAGAGGTTGCCATGCTCTGTTTCTGCTCCTGAAGCCTTCTGACACTTATGTAACCAATCCCTCCAATCCCTAGCATTCAACGCACTCTCTTTTAAAATACTTACTGTGTCCTCTGTGTCCCTGAGCAGATACAGACTGTTACACCATGCTTATGAACATTTCTCTGTTGGGAAAGGTGCGTCTCTGAAGGCATTTAGGCAGGAAACTTACTCCTTGCTGCAGATCGGACTTTGTTTCATTGTTTGGTAACATTTGACTCTGTTGGCAACTTCTCCTTCGTTTAAACATTATACCACCTCGTCTTCTGTAACGTTATATGCTCATGGATGACTCCTACCTTTCTAGCCACTCCTTCTTGGCCTTTTATGAAGACTTCTTCCTTTATCTTGATGTTTCCTGGGGCCTTGATAGTGGCCATTTTATTTCTTCAATCTACACATTTTCCCTGGAATAGCGCATCCATCTGCCATGGCCTCAGTTAGTATCTATCTGCTGATAACTTGCACATTCATATCTTCAGCCTAAACATTGCTCTTTGGTTCCAGACACATTTATTCAACTGTTGTCTGGAATGTCTACTTGGATGTTCCTCCAGTTAGTGATAGATAGCTTGAATTATGATAGAGGGAGGGTCCTGGTTTCTATCCAGAGCATGGCTACAAAGCCCTCCTACATTCCCCAAACCCAAGTATCCCAACTAAATTGATCATTATCTGTTTCTCCTACTAGCCCTTCTCTCTGCCCTGTGTTCCTAGTGTGAGTGGCTAACTTGACTTTGTCCAGTTATCCAAGTCAAAAACCTGGGTGTCTATTTCTATTCTGGTGCTTGCTTCTCCCTCATGTCCCATAGACAAAGAAGTCCTGTAGATTAACTCTCTTCCCTCAATTCACTTACTTCTATCATCTTGATCTCTACTTTCATGTGTCCTACCTACCATAACTTCCAACAACCTTCTTACAGATATCTCAGCTTCCAATTATGCTATTTTAAAATCCAGTTTCCATGTAGCAGTTAGAATAATTTCCCCCCAAATAAAAAATCTAGGCAGAATCTTTCTTCTAGTTAACATTCTCAAGTTCCAATTCTACCTTTATTTTTTATTTTTTAAAGTTTATTTATTTATTGAAAGATAGAGAGGGAGGGAGCAGGGTAGGGGCACAGAGTGAAGGAGAGAGTGAATCCCAAGCAGGCTCTGTGTTGTCAGCATGGAGCTAGACACCAGGCTCAAAACCCATGAACCTACAAACTCTGAGATCATGACCTGAGCCAAAATCAAAGGTTGGACACTCAACTGACTGAGCCACCCAGGTGCACCCCCCAACTCCCCCCACCCCCATTCTACCTTTAGAATAAAGTGCAAACTGCCTAACATAGCTTATCATACCCTTTATGATCTTGTAAATATGGTAAAGTGGAATGTCTCTAGGTGAGAACACTGTCTTGTTTTCGTTTGTATTTTTTTAAAGCTAGAAAGGTGCCATTGAAAGGCTTCCAGATTTAATGCCTGGTGGTGTAAATGGAAGGCATCACTAGAAGCAGATATTGATTTGGGAAGAGTCATTTGGGGGGGGGGGTTGGGTAGTCTCTTTCACTAATGTAAATGGTAAGTAATCTTGTGCCCATGGCCTTGAGGGAAGGCATAATAAGAGTTTTAAAACTTGGCCATGGCTGCCTCTCAGAAGACATATGACTGGTCTCTAGGGTGGAGGTCAACAGGTGGCACTAAGTGGCTTGGAAACAAAAGGAAGGAGGTTGACCTCTTTCCTGTTGAATTTCAAAGCTATTAGAAACTCTTTGATGAAAAGTGAATTTGAATACTAGAGGGCTTTCTGTGGAAGGATATCTGGTTCCTGTCCAGGTTTAATACCTACCAGAAGAGGAATTAGTAGGAGGATGGAATGACTCATCTCGTGGATGTCAAGCCAGCTTCTATCCTCAACCATATCAGTGCTTATGCAGTGGGACCATGAACATTTGGACCATTTTTGCAGGAATAGCAGATATTTTTGAAGCCAATGGCATGGACTTCTTCTATCCAAGAAGAAGTGGCTATAGAAGTGGCCACATAGTTTGTGAGGCCCAGTGTAAAATGGAAATGTAGGACCCCGTGTTCAGAAATTATTAAGAATTTCAAGACAGCAGAGTGTCAAACCAAGTATGGGTGCTTCTGAGCATGGGGCTCTGTGTGGCTGCAGTGGCCTTTACCAGGCATCTACCTTGTGAAGTGTTTACCTTGGACACCTTCTAACATGGAGTGGGGAGCAGTTTGTCCTTATGAGAATTGATACCTGCTCCAAGTAGAGATTTGCCCATGTCACCTGTGGTATCTCTGTCTGCATCACCATCTTAGGGTTTATGACCTATTGATATGATATCTGATATAACTGATGTGATATTGCTTCAGACTAAGGGACCAGGTTGCTGCAAAGAACATGCAACAGTGGGCACATGACCACATGATTCATACCGTTGCCCTGGCACTAAGAAGCAGGTGTCCCAGTAGGACACCTGGAATGGGCTTTTGAGGACTTAGCAAAAATACTAGTCCTGGGAGAGCACCATTCACCAGTGGGCACTGTCACTTAGAATGTGCTAAGCAAATCAATGACCAATATGGTGCTGTGTCCTCAATAGCTATAATAGGTGGATCCAGAAAGCAAATGACAGAAGGAAGTTTGACCTCATCACTTCCAGTGACTTAGGTGCCGTACTTATGCTTTCTGTCCTCATAACCTTGAGCTCTACTATGTTAGGGGTCCTGGTTCCCATGTGAATGGGATTGCCTCTTCCTATTGATGCCTCTGCATAGTTTTCTGAGTTGGAAACTGCCACCTGGCCACTTGGGGCTCCTCATGCATATAACCTATTCAGCAAATAAAGGAATTATTTTACTGTGTGGTATATTGGGCCCTGATTACTGTGAGATGGTAGTATTGTTGCTATGCAATGATGGGCAATGTGAAGGAGTATGTTTGGAACTCAGAGAATTCATTGAATTTGTTTAAGCCTTAAGATCAGGAGTTGATAATTTTTTCTGGAAGGGTCAGATAGTAAATATTTTCACCTTTACAGGCAATATGATCTTTCTCATAACTACTCAGCTCCACTATTGTAGCCATCATAGATGGCTACATAAAAAAAAAATAGCATGGCTATATTAAAAAAAAGATAGTTTACAAAATTAGGCAGCTGGCCCAAAGGTTGCATTTTGCTGACTTCTGCTTTAGATTTAACATCAGGTAACCAAGAATTACAGAGTGTAGAGGAAGATGTCAAGTGATACCACAAAGATGCAATCAGCCAAATCCAGAATGTGGGCAATTCTACACAACAAATGACTTGTTTTCTTCAACAGATAAATGGGTATGAAAACAAAGAAAGAGGATAAATGGCTCTATGTTGAAAAAGACTATGTCAATAAAATTCAATATGTGAGCCTTCAATTATAAAAAACATTTTTAGATTATCTGGGAAAATCATACATAGGTTGGGAGTTACATGATGTTAAGGAATTGAAAAAAATGTACTGGGTGTGATAATGACATTGTGGTTATAGTCAAGAAAAATGCCTCATCTGTCAGCCATATACAGTGAAATATTTGAAATGAAATAATGTGAGGTGCACCTGGGTGGCTCAGTTGGTTAAGCGTCCAACTTCGGCTCAGGTCATGATCTCATGGTTTGTGAGTTTGAGCCCCATGTCGGGCTCTGTGCTGACAGCTCAGAGCCTGGAGCCTGCTTCACTTTCTGTGTCTCCCTCTCTCTCTGCCCCTCCTCTGCTTGCACTCTCTCTCTCTACCTCAAAATAAATAAACATTAAAAACATTTTAATGAAACAATGTGACATCTAGGATTCGCTTTTTTAAGCAAAAGAAAAAATATTGTGTGTGTGTGTGTGTGTGTGTGTGTGTGTGTGTTGGGAGTTGTTAATAGCACAATTTTGATGTTACTTGAAACTTGTTAGGTACAGGAAGTTTCATTATACTGTTCTCTCTGCTTTTGTAAATGTTTGCAAAATTCCCTAAGAAAGACTTTAAATAATAGCAAAAATAATTTTAATTGAATGAAAACATTAATAATGTTGCATGTCAACTCATTTATTATCTCGGTACTCCCCAGATGATAAAAAATGCTGGATGCTTAGTTCTATAGGTATACAACTTTCTCAGTTTCCCCTGCTGTCATCTGTTTCTGATCTAAACTTTTGGGTAAATAATTTATTCTACTAAATCTTATTTTCTATCAGGCAATCTTCAATCTTTTTACTAAACTAAAATATGTTGCTGAATATGTACAAGAGTACATATTTGCTTTCCTTGATCTTTTCAGTGAAAAATTTAGGGGAAAAATGTTAACTCGTTTTCTTTTTTCTGTTTAAATGTTGAACATGTATACTCCATGTGACACACACATCATACATTCAGTTGTTTTACCGATGACCATTGTCAGAATTAACCTCTGAGCCTGATCCCTTAGGGCATTTGAGCTTAGGACATTCTGGGACACTACCTTTGATGCCTGGGAGGTATTGTCACTATCTAGCTTGCATGCGCTCTAAATTTCTGTTAAATTGTTAAAATTTTTAGGTTAGGGAGAGTTTTTAGCTCCCCTCTCCCATTTTTTTAGTGAAGTTTATTGGCTTCTAAGCTTTTGATACAGATGATGAAGATAATAAATGACTTGCCTTTATCCCAGGCCCATGCATTTTTCAAGTACATACATTGTGGAAAATTTAGCCTTAGTGATTCCAATCGCAATGATTTTCAAAGCCAGAAGAGGCAATGAATAAAGATTCTTCATTAGAAAGTGGGGGTTGGGCTGAGAAGCTTAGCCCTATGAATATCCTTTTGAGGGAATGCCTGCTAGATGGGAGAGGCAGATCCCACTGGGGAGAAAGAAACCCAGGGGTCCACCGTGAGCCTTTACCTTAGCCCACTCAGAACCTCAGACACAGCTACAGGTTTGTTTTAGGAAGGCAGCTCCTTAGCTCAGAAGTCCTGCCTCCTGCTTCCTACCACCTGCTTAATCCTTACTGGAAATACAAGTCCCTGAATTTAATACAAGAAAGGTGAATATTTCTAATTTATTTGTCTAGAGGGGAATGCCTTTATCCACTTTATAAAAAGACACCAAATGTTGGGCGCCTGGGTGGCTCTGTCGGTTAAGCGTCTGACTTCGGCTCAGGTCATGATCTCATGGTTCGTGGGTTCGAGCCCCATGTCAGGCTCTGTGCTGACAGCTCAGAGCCTGGAGCCTTCTTCAGATTCTGTACCTCCCTCTCTCTCTGACCCTCCCCTGCTTACGTTGTCTCTCTGTCTCTCTCAGAAATAAATAAAACATTAAAAAAATTAAAATGTGATAAAAAGACACCAAATGTTTTAGGACAGCCCTAGGTCAAAAGCTCTAGGATCAGCTTGCCCACAGCTTATGAAGATGCCCGAGTCCCGAAGACCTGTAGAAAGCAAGATGGAGATGCTCATGGCAAGTAGTGACATAAGCAGCCAAAGGCATTGCAGTCAAGACCAGATATCCCTTGAACTGGCACAGGTTGATGACACCCAGAACTGATAACCAACAGAACAGAGGAAGCCTGTGAAGGCCCCTGATTGATTAAACTCCTTTAAAAAGAGAGGTTTCTTTGCAGCAAACTGTCAAACTCTCCAGATTTTGACCCTTTTACATCTGACCACATCAAAAAGGCAGCCCCCACCAGGGGCGCCTTGGTGGCTCAGTCTGTTAAAGAGTCTGACTTCAGCTCAGGTCATGATCTCCTTGCAGCCTGCCATGAGTTGAGCCCTGTGTCAGGCTCTGTGCTGACAGCTTGGGGCTGGGGGCCTAGAGCCTAGAGCCTAGAGCCGGCTTCCGATTCTGTGTCTCCCTCTCTCTCTGCCCCTCTGCCACTCAATGCTCTGTCTCTCAAAAATGAATAAACTTAAAAAAAAAAAAACTTAAAAAAAGCAACCACCACCGAAGGCTCTGCCTGATTAATCCCTGAGCAGAGATCTCCCACTGCTTGAACGTAGTAACTGCACATTTGGTTCATTAACCTCTTACCCCTTGTCGTATCTTGTCTGTTGTGTGACTTTGTCTTGTGCTTTGCTTTGTGTGACTGTAAAAAGCCAAGTTAAGCACCCAGCGAGGTGTCATTGAGTTTGGAATCCTGACACTGCTTTGCAGTTATGTTAACCTTGGTTTATGATTGCTTAAAGCTAATTGGGTGAAAAGACACAACTTGTGTGTGCCTCCACAGTGCACTTGTGACAAGACCCCCCTCCCCCCCCCATAAAAAAGCGCTAGTGAGTTCAATGCAGCGCTAGAGTCAATGGAGGCAGCCTGGAGGCTCCTCACCATCCCAGAAGCAGTTAGGAAGCCAGTCTTTTTCTCACACCTCCTATTTTTGACATCCACCCCACCTCCCTCCTCCCCTCTGGCAGAAGTCCATTCAGCTCTGGGTTTCTTTTTTGTGTGTGTGTGTGTGTGTGTGTGTGTGTGTGTGTTTGTTTTAATAGTTTATTGTCAAATTAGTTTCCACATAACACTCAGTGCTCATCCCCACAAGTGTCCTCCTCCATGCCCATCCCCCCTCCCCCCACATCCATCAGTCCTCAGTTTTTGTCAGCATTCAAGAGTCTCTCATGGTTTGCTTCTCTCCCTTTCCCCCACCATTTCTGCCCTTCTTCTCCCCCTTGTTCCTCCGTCAAGTTCCTCCTAATCCTCCTATACGTGCAAACATATGATATTTGTCCTTCTCTGCCTGACTTATTTCGCTCAGCATAACACCCTCAAGGTCCATCCATGTTGCTACACATGGCCAGATTTCATTGTTTCTCATTGCCATGTAGTATTCCATGGTATAGATAAACCACATCTTCTTGATCCATTCATCTGTTGATGGACACTTAGGCTCTTTCCATGTTTTAGCTATTGTGGAGAGTGCTGCTATGAACATTGGGGTACATGTGCTCCTATGCATCAGCATTTCTGTATCCCTTGGGTAAATTCCTAGCAGTGCTATTGCTGGGTCATAGGGGAGTTCTATTGTTAGTTTCCTGAGGAACCTCCACACTGTTTTCCAGAGGGGCTGTACCAGTTTACATTCCCACCAACAGTGTAGGAGGGTGCCCGTTTCTCCACATCCTCGCCAGCATCTCGAGTTCTCTGATTTGCTCATTTTAGCCACTCTGACTGGCGTGACAGCTCTGGGTTTCTAATGAAAACGAGTTGTCTTGGCTTGGACTGATCTGAAGTTCTGCAAGGCTCAGAACTCTAGCCAGGAGCCTTGGAACCAGAACCTGAATCCTAGTCGCAAAGTGATGTCATTTGTCATCCCAACGAGTGGCTACCTGGTGGTAGGTGGCACGGAGAAAGAAAAGAGGAAAGCAGCATCTGAAACAGCCTGTACCTTTTAACGTCTCCTTAACAAGTAAATAGTAACCAAACACCCAGGCAGTGCCAGGCACTTTGTTTGTTTCTTTTTTTAAATGTTTGTTTATTTTGAGAGAGAGAAAGAGAGAAGGAGAGAGAGAGAGTGAGAGAGAGCGAGCCAGGGGGAGAGATTCAGAGTGAGAGAGAGAGCCCCGAGCAAGTTCCAGGATCCTGAGATCATGACCTAAGCTGGAATCAAGAGTTGGATGCTTAACTGACTAAGCCACCCCAGCGCCCCAGCACTTTATTTCTTAATCCAAGCACTTAACATTCAATTCAGACTGCCTAGTTATCCCAAGGAACAATGGAAAAAGAATGAATTTCCCTGAAACATCTGCTAGAAGTTTGAGTGGAATTCACATTTGGGGTATCTTCCCCCCACACTCCATCTCCAGGTTGGGTAAACAGGATGGGCCTCAGGTCCAGCAGGGTGTGGGACAAGCTCTGCTCTGCCGCTCATTTGCAGGAGAATCACTTATGTCACTTAATCCTTATTTTAAATTGGTGATAATTATAATGATAACGATCTAGACAATAACTGGGAGATTAACTGATCTATGCTGGCGAATCTCTGGCCTGTTGTGGATTCTGAGTACATGTTAGATCTTCCTCACCCCTCCAACCTTCAGTATGGTCTTCACTGAATATTCATCCTGTGCTGCACTTCAATAAAGTGTTCTTTATTGAAAAAGCTAAGTTAGTTCTGAGGCCTACGTGATAGTCAAGGTGGAAATTCTCTCTCATACATACAATCTCAATGAGTGAGCAATGGACAGGAGTAAGATAGACAGTATCGTACTTATTAATGAGGATGGGCTGGGGAGGATTAATTTGTGAAATAGAAGGAGTATCCTTTTCTAAAAAATTCTATGAGCAGAAATGCCACAAAAGATTTGTGTCATTTTCTTTGCCTCCTGGCTTTTGTCTTATCTTTTCCTCTGGGCATGGGATGAAATGCTGTGTCCTGAGTTAGATGTGCATTTAAACCTCAGCCATAAGATTTCCTTCCTCTCGGATAGATGCATATCCCCCAGCAAGTGCCTGCTGGGTCACTCAACAAGTTCCTTATTTATAACATTATCTTTCCATGAGGTATCTTGACTATGCATACATATCAACAACCTTAAATACAATCTTTAACTTGACAACTCCAATTCTGGGAAATTGTTCAAAGGAAATAATTAAAATGTGCTAAAAATGGATAAAAAACATGTTATTTACAATTTGAAATGGAATGTTGTGTAGCTATTACAAATGAGTTGTAGAAGAATAGGGACATGGAGAAATGTTCATTATGAGTTTATTTTTTAATGTTTATTTGAGAGAGAGAGAGGGGGAGAGAGAGAGAGAGAGAGAGAGAGAGAGAGAGAGAGAGAGAACATGAGTGGGGGAAGGGCAGAGAGAGAGGGAGACACAGAATCCCAAGCAGGCTCCAGGCTCCAGGCTCCAGGCTCCAGGCTGTCAGCAGAAAGCCGGAGTTGGGGCTCAAACTCACCAATTGAGAGATCATGACCAGAGCTGAAGTTGGATGCTTAACCGACTGAGCCACACAGGTGCCCCTCATAATGAGTTTCTAATCAGTAAAAACAGTAAGGCATTTTGACTTTTATGAACTGGGTTTTATAGAGCCTAGAAGGAAACAGGCAACGTATTTAATGATTATTTCTGGACAATAGAATTAAAGAAAAATTTTAGTTTTATTTCTTTGTACTTGTTTGTGCTTTATAAGTTTTAGCACAAACTATTATTGTTACTACCAGAACCCAGTGAATGGTGCTTTCTCTCCCTTTAGGGACATGGAATGCTCTTCCTACTTCTCAGAATATCATTTTACCCCTCTTTGTCTATTGAAGATAATTTTATGGTCACTATGTTGACCTAGAAGGAATTTACTGAAAAATTAAGCAAACAGGCATTTATCTGGGCAATTAGAATTGCAATTTGGGAGACACAGATTCAGGTAGAAATCTGAACTGTTTTCCGAGGAAGACAAACAGAACGCAGAGTTATGAAGAGCAGTTCTCATTTAGGTCCTCTATGCAAAACAGGGATTAGACTAGGTTAACTGGGATTTACTGGGTTAAGAGGCAAATGAGGGATTGAAACTTGTCAAATAGGGTTGGCTCCATTTAAAAAAAATTATAGTTGACATACAATGTTACATCAGTTTCAGGCATGCAGCATAAGGGTTGAAAGCCTATATATTACGCTATGCTCACCCCAAGTGTAGCTACCATATGCGTTTTCCTTCCTTTTAACAAAGTGAAGAATGGGAGTCATTCAGGTGTCCTGGTGACAAAGGAGATGAGTCTAGGCTGAGGGCTTGCTGTTGGCAAAACGTTCAGAAACTGATTCTGCTTTAATGGCTTCCCTGACCTATTTTAAAAGAGACTCACAGCCAGGCTTGCTTGCTCTATTTTGAGACATTTTGTTACTATGTAAAACTCAGCCTGGGGCACCTGGGCGGCTCAGTCAGCTTCGGATTTGATTTTGGTTCAGGTGGTGATCCTAGGGTCGTGCGGTTGGGCTCTGAGCTGAGCATGGAGCCTGCCTCAGATTCTCTCTCCCTCTCCCTCTGCCTCTCCCACTGCTTCTCTAATATAAAAAACAAAGCAAACAATCACGAACCCAGCTTAAATATCACTGATCGCCAAATTCTTTGCTCTGTGCCGGCCCCTCTACATTTAAAATATCTTGGACTAAAAAGACACAAACACACTCATTTAGCGCTTAGCACAGGCTAATAAGCACTATTTGAAACTTTTTGCATGTATTGACTCATTTACTTTTCACCACAGCCAAATGAAATAGAGAATAATATGTCCAATTTTTAGATAATGTAACTGAAAAACAAATTCAGCTGAGTAAGTTTTAAAGGTCTTATTGGCTTTATTCAACAATCCCCTGTAGCAAATATATAGGAGCTCTGAAGAGCTATACAAAATGAAAGACTTTTATAGGCAGGAGAAGGTGGGACAAAGAAGTTACCAGCAAAGAGTGGACTGTTTCAGGTAGGTCACCTTGCTTTGGAGCACACAGATGACCTCACTAGTGCAGACCAGGTAATTCAAGATGAACTGGTGTAAGAGGCCATTCCTGGGAGAGGTTGAAAGTGTAATGAAGATAGATATAAAGTCTCAGTTTGGCGATGTGGACTTAGCACAAATGATTCCATTTGAGACCAATTCTCTTTCTGTCTTAAACCTCAGTGAAGCAATGGGATGAAGCAGCTTGCCCAGATCACACAGCTGCAAATAGTTGAATAAGAACATGAGGAAATCAAGCAATCTGACTCTTGAACCCCTGCTGTAAACGTCTCCTCTCACCTGCCCTCTGCCTGTATGCATCTCTGACCACAACCCTTTGCATTGCTGGTTTGCTTCTGTGCACACCACGCTCTCCGGCACCGTGTGCTTCTCCAGGAAACCAGCAACTAAATACCCAGCACCAAACATCTTTACAGGTAAATACCTATTGAATATATAAAATCACCAATGAGACTTACCAGTGCTGTACCAAATGTTTTATTGTAATAGAGAAGAAATGGAAGGAAGGGGAGGGGAAGAGGGAGAAAGGAAAAGGAAGGGGAAGAAACAAAAAGGAATAATAATAGAAGACTAGAGAATGGATGTAGAGAGGAAAAGAACATGTGTTGAGCCTCTTGGGCCATACAAATGACAGCCCACTCTCCTCTGTTTGGCAGAAATCCTAGTTCAGTGAGTTTCAAACTTTTTAAAAATGCAGCAGCCTTTTTTTTTTTAATCAAGTGAAATTTTGTACTGAAGGCTAACATGTGAAACAGATGCAGCTGGGCATGGAAGTGAGCTTGTGTTCATTCAGGGAATCCCTGGCCTCTTCTGGCCTGATTTCAGCCCTGAGACGGCTCTGAAGAAATATTAGTATCTGAGAACAGTTCTAAAGCCACTGACTGAATTCATTTCTGGATGGTGGTCACAAGGGTGCCTTTGTGAGTAGAGCCCTTATCTCCTATTGGATCAATGTTAACATTTCCAATCTGTTTCTGAGATACTATTTCAATCCATACTAACTCCAAAATCAGTCATTAAAATAAGGGAAGGGGAAAACGAAACAGTTACATAATATGTAATTTACGTAATAAATGTTCTCTTTGGAAGACTCTTTTTCTACGTGGGTTTTATTGGCTGGAGAGGTTTTTGGTTTTTGTTTTGTTTTCAAATAATGATACAGTGATTCTATACATTAGTCAGTGCTATCATGGTAAGTGTACTCTTAATCCCCTTATTCAGCTTCATCCATTCCCCGACCCACCTCCCCTCTGGCAACCACCAATTGTTCTCTGTATTTAAGAATCTATTTTTTGGTTTGTCTCTTTGTTCATTTGTTTTGCGTCTTAAATTCCACAGATGAGTGAAATCATATGAATATCTTTCTCTGGCTGACTTATTTCACTTAGCATGTACCCTCTAGATCCATCCATGTTGTTGCAAATGGCAAGATCTCATTTGTTTTTATGGTTGAGTAATATTTCATTGTCTATGTATACCACATCTTTATTCATCTATCAGTGGACACTTAGCTTGCATCCATATGTTGGCTATTGTAAATAATACTGCAGTAAACATAAGGGTGCATATATGTTTTCAAATTATTGGGTTTTTTTTAAATTTATTTTGATTTCTGAGAGAGAGAGAGAGAGAGAGCCAGCAAGAACAGGGGAGGGTCAGAGAGAGAGGGAGACACAGAATCCAAAACAGGCTCCAGGCTCTGAGCTAGCTGCCAGCACAGAGCCCGATGCGGGGCTCGAACCCACGAACCGTGAGATCATGACCTGAGCCGAAGTCGGACGCTTAACCGACTAAGCCACCCAGGCGCTCCTGTTTTTGTTTTCTTTGGGTAAGTATCCAGTAATGGAATTACTGATCATAAAGTAATTCTATGTTTTACGGTTCGAGAATCTCCATACTGTTTTCCACAGTGGCTTCACCCATTTGCTTTCCCATCAACAGTGCATAGGGTTCCTTTTTCTCCACATTTTCGCCACCATTTGTTATTTCTTGTATGTTTGATTCTAGCCATTCTGACATGTGTAAGGTGATATCTCATTGTGGTTTTGATTTGCATTTTCCTGATGAGTGATGTTGAGCATCTTTTCATGTGTCTGTTGGCCATCTGTATGTCTTCTTTAGAAGAATGTCAAAAATGGCCTCTGCCCATTTTAAAATCAGATTAACTATTATCCTTATTTTTTGATGTTGAGTTGTAGAAGTTCTTTGTGTATTTTGGATATCAATTTCTTATTGGATATATCATTTGCAACTATCTTTTCCCATTCAGTAGGTTGCCTTTCTTGTTTTGTTGGTGGTTTTCTTTGCTGTGTAAAAACTTTTTTATTTTGGTGTAGTCCCAATAGTTTATTTTTACTTTTGTTTCTGGCTAAAGAGTTTTGGTTTTTTTTTTTAACTTTAAACTTCAGAGAACTTCTTTGCCTGATAAATATTCTTATAGCAAATATAGGCAATTGCACTGCTCCAAGAATTTTCAAACTGTTTTCAAAATTAGTGTTATTTATTCTGAAATTTAATATATGTATATACTTTTTATTTTATTTATTTTTTTAAAACTTTATTTATTTCTGAGAGAGAGCGAGCGAGCGAGCAAGGGAGGGTCAGAGAGAGGGAGACACAGAATCTGAAACAGGCTCCAGGCTCTAAGCCAGCTATCAGCACAGAGCCCAACACGGGGCTCGAACCCACGAACCGTGAGATCATGACCTGAATCAAAGTCAGATGCTTAACCAACTGAGCAACCCAGGCTTCCCAATATACTTTTTATTTTAGAGAGAGAGTTGGGGGGGCAAAGGGAGAGGGAGAGAATCATAAGTAGGCTCAATACCCAGTGCAGAGCCCAACGTGGGGCTTGATTTCACAATCCTGGGATCATAACCTGAGTTGAAATCAAGTCAGACAACACTCAATCAACTGAGCCACCTAGACATCCTACCGTATTCCCTTTATTTTTCTCATATTTTATCTTATTCTCACCACTTTTATTCAAGATTGGACTATATATTTTAACCAGATTTATTAGGCAACGCAAATAATTATAAGGCATATAAACTAAAAAGCAAGAAGTAAACCTGTGTCTATTTGCAGATGGTGTGTTCATGTATAAAGAAAATCCCAGGGTCAATCCACTAAAAAACGTATTGCTCTAATAAACAAATTCTAAAAGATCAGAAGACATAAATGCAATATACAAAAATCATTTTGAGTTCTACACATCAGCTATGACATTCTCAAAATGAATGTAAAGCATTTCTGTTTACAATAGCCTAAACTTTGAAATAGCTATACTTTTTTAATGTTTATTTTTTGAGAGACAGAGAGAGACAGAATGTGCACAGGGTAGGGGTAGAGAGAGAGGGAAAGGAGACACAGAATCTGAAGCAGGCTCCAGGCTCCAAGCTGTCAGCACAGAGCCTGATGTAGGGCTTGAACCCACGAACCGTGAGATAATGACCTAAGCCGAAGTTGGGTGCTTAACTGACTGAGCCAACCAGGAGCCCCTAAAACAGTTATAAATTTAATAAAAGAAATGCAACACTTGTACACTGAAAATTACAAGTCCTAATTGAAAGATATGAAAGATCTATATTTATAGAAAGTGAACCTGTGTCCATGGGTTAGAAGATTTAATATTGTGAAGATGAGAGTGTTCCCTAGTTTTCTCTTCAGATTCTACATGATCCCTATTAAAATCCCGACTGGATTTTTAAAAAACATTTTTTTATCTATCTATCATCTATCTATCTATCTATCTTTAATTTTTAAAATTTAAATCCAAGTACTTTAATATACAGTGTAATATAATTTCAGGAATAGTGTTACAAATAACACTCTGTGCTCACCCCAGCAAGTGCCCTCACCCTTAACCCTCCTCTCCACCTTGCCAGCAATCCTCAGTTTGTTCTTTGTATTTAAGAGTCTCTTATGGTTTGTCTCCCTCTCTGTTTTTATATTACTTTTGCTTCCCTTGCCTTATGTTCATCTATTTTGTATCTTAAATTCCACCTGTGAGTGAAATAATATTTTTTTTTCTCTGACTGATTTATTTAACTTAGCACAATACACTGTAGTTTTATCCACACTGTTGCAAATGGCAAAATTTCATTCTTTTTGACTGCCAAGTAATACTCCATTGTAGATACCACATCTTCTTTATCCACTCAAATGAGTGCCGCTCTAAACATTACCATTGCATCTGGTGCAATGGTAAGTTGATGCACATTGGGGCTCTTTCCATACTTTGGCTATTGTCAATAGTGCTGCTCTAAACATTGGGGTACATGTGCTCCATTGAATCAGAATTTTTGTGTCCTTTGGATAAATACCTAGTAGTATAATTGCTGGGTCATAGAGCAGCTCTATTTTTAATTTTCTGAGGATCCTCCATACTGTTTTTTAGAGTGGCTGCCCAGTTTGCATTCCTATCAGCAGTGCAGAAGGGTTCGTCTTTCTCCACATCCTTGCCAACATCTGCTGTTGCCTGAGTTGTTAATTCTAGCCATTCTGACAGCTGTGAGGTTTCATTTGTGTTTCACTGATGGTGAGTGATGTTGAGCATTTTTTCATGTGTTTGTTAACCATGTGGATGTCTTCTTTGGAAAAGTGTCTATTCATGTCTTCACTGGATTGTTTGTTTTTCGGCTATTGAGTTTGGTAATTTCCCTATAGATTTTGGATACTAACCCTTTATCTGATATGTCATTTGCAAATATTTCTCCCATTCCATTGGTTGCCTTTCAGTTTTGTGGATTGTTTCCTTTGCAGTACCGAAGCTTTTTATCTTGATGAGGTGCCAATAGTTCATTTTTGCTTTTATTTCCATTGCCTCCAGAGACATGTCAAGTAAGAAGTTGCTTGTGAAGTCAAAGGGGTTGTTGCCTTTTTCTCCTCTAGGATGTTAATGGCTTCCTGTCTTACATTTGAGAGTTTCATTCATTTTGAGTTTATTTTTGTGTATGGTGTAAGAAAGTGGTCCAGGTTCATTCTTCTGCATGTCACTGTTCAGTTTTGCTGAAAGACTGTCTTTTTTCCACTGGATATTCTTTTTTGCTTTGTCAAAGATTAGTTGGCCATACGTTTGTGGGTCCATTTCTGGGTTCACCATTCTATTCCACTGATCTATGTGTCTGTTATTATGCTAATACCATACTCTCTTGATGATTACAGGTTTGTAATACATCTTGGAGTCCGGGAGTGTGATGACTCCAGCTTTGATTTTCTTTTTCAGGATTGCTTTGTCTATTTGTGGTTTCATATAAATTTTAGGATTGTTTGTTCTAGCTCTGTGAAGAATGCTGGTATTATTTTGATAGGCATTGCATTGAATATGTAGATTGCTTTGGGTAGTATAGACATTTTAACAGTACTTGTTCTTCTAATCCAGGAGCATAGAATGTTTTTCCTTTTTTTTTTTTTTTGTATCTTCTTCAGTTTCTTTCATAAACTTTCTATAGTTTTCTGTGTATAAATTTTTCACCTCTTTGGTTAGGTTTATTCCTAGGTTATTTTGTGGTTTTTGGTGCAATGGTAAAAGATTTCTCTTTCTGTGACTTCATTATTGGTGTATAGAAATGCAACCAATTTCTGCGCATTGATTTTATATATTGCAACTTTGCTGAATTCATGGATCAGTTCTAGCAGGTTTTTGGTGGAGTCTTTTGGGTTTTCCATGTAGAATATCATTTCATCTGTGAAGAGTGAACTTTTGAATTCCTACTCGCTGATTGGATAACTTTTAATTTGTTTGTATTGTCTGATTGCTGAGGCTAGGACTTCCAACACTATGTTGAATAACAGTGGTAAGAGTGGACATCCTTGTCATGTTCCTGACCTTAGGAGAAAGCTCTCAGTTTTTCCCTATTGAGGATGATGTTAGTGGTGGGTCTTTCATATATGGCTTTTATGATCTTGAGGTATGATCCTACTATCCCTACTTTCTTGAGAGTTTTTATAAAGTCAAGATTCTGTATTTTGTCAAATGCTTTTTCTGCATTTATTGAGAGGATCATGTGGTTCTTATCCTATCTTTTATTAATGTGATGGATCACATTGATTGATTTGCAGATATTGAACTAGTCCTTCATCCCAGGAATAAATCCTACTTGATCATGGTGAATAATTCTTTCAATGTATTGTTGGATCTGGTTTGCTAGTATCTTGTTGAGAACTCTTGCATCCATGTTCATCAGGGATATTGGTCTGTAGTTTTCCTTATTAGTGGGGTCTTTGTCTGGTTTTGGTATCAAGGTAATGATGGCCTTTTAGAATGAGTTAGGAAGTTTTCCTTCCATTTCTTTTTTTTTTTTTTTTTGGAACAGCTTCAAAAGAATAGGTGTTAACTGTTCTTAAAATTTTTGATAGATTTCTCCTGAAAAGCCATCTAGCCCTAGACTCTTGGGAGATTTTTGATTACAGATTCAATTTCTTTACTAGTTATGGGTCTGTTGACATTTTCTATTCCTTTTTCAGTTTTGATAGTTTATATGTTTCCAGGTATTTGTCCATTTCTTCCAGATTGCCCAATATGTTGGCATATAATTGGTCATAGTATTCTCTTATCATTGTTTGTATTTCTGTGGTGTAGGTTGTGATCTCTCCTCTTTCATTCTTGATTTTATTTGTGTCCTTTTTCTTTTTGATCAGTCTGGCTGTGGGATTATCAATTTTGTTAATTCTCTCAAGCAACCATCTCCTGATTGTATTGATCTATTCTGTTATGGTTTTTTTGTTTGAAATAATTGATTTCTGCTCTAATCTTTGTTATTTCCCATCTTTTGCTGGTTTGGTGCTTTTTTTTTCTGTTCTTTTTATAGGTCTTTTAGGTGGAAGGTTAGGTTTTATATTTGAGACCTTTCTTCCTTCTATAGGAAGACCTGGATTGCTATATACTTCTCTCCTATGACCACCTTTGCTGTATCCCAGAGGTTCTGGGCTGTCATGTTTTCAGTTTTGTGTTTTCATTTTCATTGGCTTTCAAATAGTTTTTAATTTCATCTTTAATTTCTTGGTTAACCCATTCATTCTTTAGTAGGATATTCTTTAATATCCAAGTATTCATCGTCTTTCCAAATTTTTTTCTTGTGGTTGATTTTGTTTCATGGTATTATGGTCTGAAAATATGCAAGGTATGATCTCCATCTTTTTGTACTTATCAGGGTTGATTTATGACCCAGTTTGCAATCTATTCTGGGGAATATTCCATCCCCTTACTTTCAATCTCAAGGTATCTTTAGGTCTAAAATGAGTCTCTTGTAAGCAGCATATAGATGGTTATTTTTTTCTTATCCATTCTGATACACTATGTCTTTTGATTGAGGCATTTATCCATTAACATTCTGAGTGAATACTGAAATATATGAATTTAGCACCATTGTTTTGCCTGTTGAGTTGGTGTTTCTTGTGATGCTCTCTGGTCCTTTCTAGTCTTTGTTATTTATGGTCCTTTTTTGTTTTGTTTTGTCTTTTCTCCACACAAAGTGTCCCCCTTACATTTTCTTGCAGGCTGGTTTAGTTGTCATGAACTCCTTTAGGGTGTTTTTTTTTTTTTTTTTTTGGTCTGGGAAACTATCTCTCCAGCCTTGCTGGATAAAGAATTCTTGGCTGCATATCTTTCTGATTCAGCATGTTGAATATCCTGCCACTCCTTTCTGGACTGCCAAGTTTCTCTGGATAGGTCTGCTGTGAATCTGATCTCCTTTTCCCTATAAGTTAAGGAGTTAAGGACTCCCCCCTTCCCTGCCTTCCTGCTTTCATAATTCTTTCTTTGTCTCTGTATTTTGTGAATTTGACTATGATATTCCTTGGTGTTGCTCAGTTTTTGTTGAATCTAATGGGAGTTCTCTGTGCTTCTTGGATTTTGATGTCTGTGTCTTTCCCCAGGTTTAGAAAGTTTTCTGTTATAATTTGCTCACCTAAACCTCTGCCCCCTTTTCTCTCTTTTTATCTCATGGGACCTCTTTGATTTGGATGTTATTCCATTTTAATAAGTCACTGATTTCTCTTGGTCTTGTATTGTGATCTTTTGCCTTAGTTTCCCTCTCTTTTCTGCTTCATTCTCCATAATTTTATCTTCTAAATCACTGATTCACTGTTCTGCTTCATCCATCCTTGCTGTTGTAGCATCCATTCGAGACTGCATCTCAGTTGTAGCATTTTTAATTTCATCCTGACTGGATCATACTTATCTCCTCCACAGAAAGGGATTTTATACTTTTTTCAGGATAGTCTTTAGTTCAGACATCTTGCTTATGTCTGTGTTGATTAAGACCCATGCTGTCATTTCTTCCTGTTCTTTCTTTTGGGATGAATTCCTTTGTTTTGTCAATTTGGAGGAAGAAAAAATTAAAATAAAAAATTAAAATTAAAAACAAAACAAAAAATCAAATAAAAGAATCTAGATTCTAGGTGTGTTTTGGTATGCTTGTTGAAAGAAGCTTGATAGAATAGAGAAAAAAGGGAAAGAAAAGGGGAAAAAGGTAAGAAAAAATTTTAAATTAAAAAATTATACATTAAATAGAATAAAATTAAGAAAATAGAATAGGATAAAAAATTTTACAAAAGAAAAAAAAGAAAAAATACGTAAAAATAAAAGTAAAATTTTCTCTTTCTGTATCCAAGAATGAGAAGAAAAGAAAGAAAGGAAAAACTATTGGGCAAAAATAGAAGCAAGGAAAATGAACAAATGAACCAGCAAACAGAATGAAACTCGAATGAAGTTACATCCAGTTTCCCCTAGAACTGAAACTATGAAAACTTCTATAGTCTGTACACTAAGCAGGTTGAATGAGATATGCTTGGAAGGCACAGTTGGGTGGGGCTTGGTGGAATGGCTCCATTCTTCACTAGGTGGCACTACTTTGCTTACTGAGATGGATCAGTGTGGCATACATGCATGTGTGTATGGGAGTGCTGGAAATGGCTTCATCCAGTTCCCTAGTCCCTGGCACAGGAACTTTGTGCTCTCACTGACCTGTGATTAAACACCCCTCCTTTGTCTCAGGCCTCCATCCACTCCCTGCCTCTGTCCCATCAGTGTCCAAGCTGTGCACCTGCCAGGTGTCACCTCCCTCCAGAGTTTTATCTCAGATGGATTATGTTTCCAAACCCCACACTTCAGAGATCCCTGTGACTTGGACTCATGCCAACTCTCTGGAGGAGGGTCTTACTGAGTAATGGCTGGATGCCAGCTTGCCCTAGAAAATGTTCATGCAATTGTACAGTGGCAGAAGTTCAGAGATTATGGCAAATCACAACACATAGCCGGTACCAGGTTTTACTGCATTCTGGTGTCTTTGTCCCAATACCAGCAAACGTGGGTGCTCTCTGGGGTCTGCTGGGACCTTTGCTTGTGGGGAGACCATCTGGCCTCTACCCAGTGCAGTCCAAGCAGGAGAATAATTTCTTCCCTTGTGGCACATGGACCCCTCAGACCCTGCTACCTGCTCCTGGGAATTTGCCCTGCTTCCTCACCCGAGCACTGCCAGGCACTGAGCTCCAAAACTTCAGACCCCATGCTCCACTGTTTATAGAATCCTGGTGGTATTGAAACCCTCCCCTTTCTTCCCATCAGTGGTTTTGGGGAACAAATTTCTGGTCCAGTCCCTTAACAGTGTTTTCATGCTTTCTCTTTCTCTCCAGCTACTTTTGGGAGAGCTTTTCTTGCACTCCTGATGCACCCCATTCTCCCCCTTTCTCTTTCTCTGTCCCCTTTCTGTAAAAACAGCTCCTTACCCTCCATGGCTTTTCTCTCCCTCAGTTCACTTCTCTGCACTGTATACCTGCTGAGTTCTGTGGCTCCAGTTATGCAGATTGTTGTGTTAATCCTCAGATCAATTTTCTAGGTGTCCAAAATGGTTTGGTGCTGATATAGCTGCATTTCAGGAATGAGACAAGCTCAGAGTATCCATGATGCTCCTCCATCTTAACTCCTTCTGATCATATTTCCTTTAAATGAGTGTTGCATTTGCAAGTAAACCAGCTTTGATGAATCTTTGATATTTCTCTTGTTTGATTAAACAGGAAAATAGCTACCATTTATTTAAAAACTTTCTAATACAATCACTGTATTAGTTAGATATGCATCATCTCTCTTCATTCTCAAGATGACCCTGTGAAGTAGGTGCCATTTACACCCATTTATAAAAGTGGCTCAGAAACAAAAATGGCTCAGAGTCTTTGACTTACCCAAGGTGACAGAGCTGGTTAGAAGCATGGTCAGAATTCAAACTATTCCATCTGACCTCAAAGCCTACTCTTGTGACTCCTCTGCTAAATCAACTCTTGCAATGCTTTCCAATTAGAACTGTATTTTTATTCATTGTACTGCCACAGTCTAGCACATACTGGCATTTCAGATATGCTTATGTAATGAATTAATGAGTAAAAAATGATAATCTAGTTTCAGTTGTGAATAACCAAAACAATGCACCAATTACTTCTTAAATACATCAAGCACTATTTAGTTTTCTCCATCTTTATTGCAAGCACTCACTCAAGCCACCATCCATTTTGCCTGGCCTCTTTCAATAACTTGGTCCTTTCTAATCCTTTTTCACTGCAGCAACTAGAGTGACCACTCCAAAATACAAAACATTTCCCCTTCATCCTCCTAAAACAATCTTGTCTTTTTTTGTTGCTTCTAGGATGGAGTCCAAATCATTAACATAGGATACAAAAGTCCTTTCAGCCTCACCTCCCACCATGGCCACCTGTCGCCCAGCCGGCCAGCCACTCTAGCTGTGTTGGCTTCCTCAGTTCTCACCTGCTGCTTCCCCCCGCAGGAGTCTGCTCATGCTGTTTCCTCTGTTGGAAACTCCCTCCATCTTCCACCCCCAGGGATTCCTCTGTATCCCTTAGATCTCAGGTCAGTTGTCCTTACTTAGAAATGATCCCCCACACCCCTCAGTCTAGATCAGATTCTTCCAAAATTCTCTCTAATGGCACCTCCACCTTCTTCTTGTTAACACTGATGACTGCTGCAAGATTAAATTTGATTTATTTTCTGTCTCTTCCATTCAAATGTAAGCTTCATTGGGCAGAGGCTCTGACCATTTTTACTCACGTTTGTGAAGACCTTCCATGTCTGTCCTATAGTAATCACTCAATAGATATTTAATATTCAAATATAAATACAAATGGGATATTGTGAGCTTGGATTTTCTCATGTTCCCATCTCCATCCTTATGATCATCACCTAATGTTTCTAGAAAAACTATTTTGCTTGGGGCACCATGACATTTAGAATGGATTTTTAAACTTTCAGCATATCTGTTGTTAGGGCTCAACTCTAGGGAAGCTCACGGAGTCAGGAATAGAAAAAGCAAAGCACATGTATGTTGGGCAGGTAATAAAGGGAAAAGATGGTCCCAGAATGGCTGGGTCACTGGGATACTGACCACCTGCAGGCTGCTCTCCTTCTTTTCTCATTACCACCTTTCCTTTTTCTTCAAGTGGGAGAGAAGGCAAGTTCAGAACACAGACTGCCTGCTGACCTGGGTGCTGCAGAGAGCCACTGATTAAGGCTGGAGATGAAACTCTTTTTCTCAGTTTCATCTTCTTGAATGTAATACCAGCTGTGTTTTAAGCTGAGCTACCACACACCTGCTGGGAAGCCGTTTTCTACCCGATGCTATGAAAATGATGGCATTTACTCCTTTGAGTGAGAAAGATGATCAGCTCATTAGGAGCCCAGAGGTGGAAAAAAATTTTCAATTAGTTGTGAGTCTTTCACCCACTGATCATTCAAAGGGTTAAGAGCAAAAGCACGTGTGTGTGTGTGTGTGTGTGTGTGTGTGTGTGTGTGTGTGTGTTGAGCAGTGTGGATCTGGGGTTCTCTATTTCGAAAGCATCTATCACTGTGGGCAAATTCAATTTCATGAAATTGAAATGATGGGTGCCATGCTGGCTCTTGAAATTACCACTGGCCTGGACCTGTAGGATCCTTCATCTGCTTTCTCTGAGCTCTCTGACTCCAGTTATAAAACTAGAATCTAGAGAGGCAGATTATATGCTTCTTCCTTGACTACCTTATTAAAAAGATGTTTTCTCACCAAAAAGGACAGAGAAAAGCCAAAGAAAAGGACAAAGCTTTTCTTTCCAGGGGCATAGTATGTTGATTTTCTAAGCATTCATCCCAGAGAAAAGAATGGATTCAGTTTGCACTCATCCTTCTAAGAGAAAAAGTGAAATTGTGCTAAGATGGGTATTTCTGTTCAAACTTTACACATCACATCTGCCCCACATTACTAGCATTCTCGAGGAGTAAGAGCTTTTTCATTCCTTTTTTTTTTTTTTAACTGCTCTTATGTTTTGAATTTAGAAGTGTTAGGATATTAGGTACTGCCTTGGGTTGAGAGCTTTGGGGTCAGATTGTGAAATATATGATGGAAATGTTTCTCACCCTGATTTCTAGGACACCAGCCAAACAAATCTGTGCAAGCTAGAAGCTCCCTATCAAAGTAAAATCATTTGCCTTTCTGCATTGTCAGTACAAGTTTTTAAGGTTGATAAATTTGGAATGTGGCATAGAATTCATCTGGGCCTGCCTCTCTTGTTTGTTGTTGAATTCCCATTGTAAAGCAGAGTATATCAGTCAGAGTAAGGTCTCAGAAAATATTTCAATGGGATGAGTAAATGATATTTTCAACAACATAATTATCATTAACAATATTCTTGTGAACACCTCAATGTTGTAGGGGATTTAGGGAGGTTCTTGTTTCTCTAACTCTGCCTAGCTATTGACACGAATGACCGTCAGCCTGTAGATCAGCACCCTACACAGTCCCTGAGCTTGTGTTAGATGGTTTTGCCACATGTCACATCCTCACCAGTGGGTGGATCCTGGAATAAATCTATAAATCTTGTTGCTGTAACCCCAGCATCTGTTGTACTTGAAAAAAACTTCAGAACAAGATGCTTTCATGCTTAGATCTCTCAGCCTCATTCCTGTGCCTGGGTGTATGGCCCTCTTTTACTAACCAGTGGGGGTTTTGCTTCAACAGTGGTCAACCAATGGATAGTTATGGACAGACAGTCTGACTGAAAATTTCACCTCTGCTTGATGCCTCCTATATAGACTGCATAGATTGGACCCTGTAGCTAAGAGAAATTGACAGTAATAATCAATACTTACTGAGCTTTTATGTGCTTGGCATAATTCTAAATATTCTAAATACTTATTCTAGCATATTTAATCTTCATAACAACCCTATGAAGAAAGTACTATCATATTCTTTTTAAAGATGGGGAGATGGGGTATAAATAGACAAAGAAAATTTTCCTAAAATTAAATAGCAGCATGATTCAATTCAGTTCATCTAATTCTGGAGCTCATATCCCTAAGTACTATGCCATAACTAGTATCCCTTTAGAAAAGGAGAATATTCAGTCATTACACACTAATATGCTTTAGCAGCTGGTGTCCATTCTGATTGGTTGGAAGTCTTCTGTTGAGTAAATATTTTTAATATCAGTTCTTCCTTTTGGGCATTGTGAGGGAGAGTCTTGGCCATCTCTTAGAGCCTGCTATGTAGTTGAGTTCTCTGATGCCACTCCACCCAGTGCTAGATTCCATCCCCTCTGGACTAGTCCAACAAGTAAGGGTACATGGCCTCAGGAGATATGAAGAGGACATTGTTAAGGCAAGGCTCAAGTATAAAATGATAGGTCTGATTCAAGGTAGCTTCTACACAAGACACCAGCTAAGAGGAATAGACAAAACCATATAGAAATTCAGAGAAGGAGAAATTGCTGAGACTTCTCACAAAGGAGGCAGGACTTGAACAGAGCCTTGAAGGAAAAGTTGAGCCAGTGATACAATGAAGAGAGACTAGGAACACTATATGCCCAACAACCAAGCCAATCTAAAATGGCAATCAGCAGAAACAACAGCTAATCAGCAGAAGGGGTCAAAGTTCACACTCTAAAAGTCTGCCAAGCAAATGGTGATTAAAACTAGAAGTGAAATTTTGCTCTGAAATGTCCTTTGCCAGAACACTAATAAACTCTCTTTTTTATTTAAAACTAAGAACAGTAGAGATATTTACAAATTATGCTCTACTAGTATCTCCGCGTTATACATGCACAGGGAGAAGATAACCAGATGAGTTCTTGTAATACCCAAGATTTTGAAAGTTCCAAATATGATGCCTAGGGGTAAAGCCATCTGTCCTTTTGGGGGAGGAGAGAGTGGGGTGACTCCTTTAGATCAGGAAGGGCGAGGGTGCAGGAAAGCATGCAAGTCCAAGAACCTAGATTTTGAATCTAGTCTTTGTCCTTTTTTGGAATTTTTAGATGTCACTCTTACACTCAGTGTCTTAGTCTGTTAGGGCTGATATAGCAAAATACCATAAATTGGGTGGCTTATAAAGAACAGAAGTTTATTTCTCACAGTTTTGGAGGGTAAGAAGTCCAAGAGCAAGGTGCTGGCAGATTTGGTGTCTGGTGGGACCTGCTTCCTAGATGGCCTGTATTTCTGCTGTGCCCTCACATCCCAGAAGGGGCTCGGGAGCTGTGTGGGGTCTGTTTTATAATAGCACTAATCTCATTCCTGAGGGCTTCACTTTCATGAAAAGCACCTCCCAGAGGCCCCTCCACCTAACACCATCACTTTGGACATAAGATTTCAACACATGATTGGGGTGAGGGATATAAACATTCAGTCCATTGCACCCAGACTCCCAGTTCACTTCATGATGAGAAAGTATAGTGAACACTTGAATGGGTTTTGCTGCAGACTGCCTGGGTTCAAACGTTCATTCTGCCATGTTTCAGTGGCAAAATTGGGGGGAATTTTTTTTAACTTCTTACAGTTCTGGTTTTCCCATCTGTAAAATAGGATAAATAATATTCATAAAGTTATTGCAGGAATTACTGAATTAATTTAAGAATTAAAATAGTGCCTAGTATAGGGGAAGTGCTTAACAAATGAGAGTTATTATTAAAGATGCCAAATGGAGGTAATGGCAATTACTGCATAATTATCTTTCTCATGAGAATTCCATAAGATAACCTACAAAATATTTTCTGGTGTATTATAGATATTCAGTAATTGCTGACTCCCTCTCATTACCCAAGTCAGTATTAACTCCCAGGTAGCAAGAGAAAATATTGAAAAAGCAAGGCACATTTCAATAGCATCAGATCTAGTCTATGTTCATACATCACTGGAAAGCTATCTTGAAACAAGCTTGAATCAGTAGCAGAAAAAGGATTGCCTTTTTTGTTTTTGTTTTTCTTATTAATTTGTTAAAAATTTAATGTTTATTTTTGAGAGAGAGAGAGACAGAGTGTGAGGGGGGAGGGACAGAGAGAGAGAGAGAGGGGAGACCCAGAATCCAAAGCAGGCTCCAGGCTCTCAGCTGTCAGCACAGAGCCTGACATGGGGCTCAAACTCATAACCACAAGATTGTGACCTGAGCTGAAGTCAAATGCTTAACAGACTGAGGCACCGAGTGACCCTTTCTTAATTTTTATTATTTTAATTTTAATTTTTTAACAGCTTTCTTTTTTTAAAAAAAGATTTTATGTTTAAGTAATCTCCTCACTCAACATCGGCCTTGAACTTACAACCCTGAGATCAAGAGTCACATGCTCTACCAACTAAGCCAGCCAGATGTCCCTTAAGAGCTTTCTTAAGGTATACTTTATATACAAAAAACCTGTAACATGTAAGATCTACCCTTTTCTTTTTTTAATGCTTATTTATTTATTTTGAGAGAGAGAAGGAGAAAATGCATGAGCGGGGGAGGGGCAAAGAGAGACTGGGAGAGAAAGAAAATCCCAAGCAGTGCAGAGCCTGATGTGGGGCTCGAACCCATGAATTGTGAGATGATGACCTGAGCTGCAACCAAGAGTTGGACGTGAAACTGACTGAGCTACCCAGACACCCTAAGATTGACCCTCTTAATAAAAATTTTAAATGCACAATACATTGTATTGTTAACTCTAGGCACTATGTTGTATAGCAGATCTCTAGAACTTACTCATCTTGTGTAACTAAAACTTTATATCCATTGAACAACAAATCCCCATTACTCCATGCTCCTGGTCCTTGACAACCACCACTGTACCCTCTGCTTCTATGAGTTTGACTATTATCAGTAGAATCATGCAGTATTTGTCTTTCTGTGACTGGCTTATTTCACTTGGCTAAATGTCTTCCAGGTTTATCCATTTCAACAGTATATTGCATATGACAGGATTTCTTTTTTTTTTTTAAGGCTGAATAATATATATACATATATACCATCTATAGATCCATACATCTTTGTTAATATCACTGGATATTAATGGATAAGATCTCCATCTATCTATATCTGTATATACACATTTTCTTTATTCATTCATCCATTGTTGGACATTTAGGTTTTCTCCATATCTTGACTATTGTGAATAATGCTGTAATGAATGTGAGAGTGCAGATCAAAGAAGACCTACAGATGGCCAATAAGCATATGAAAAGGTATTCACCATCACTAATCATCACAGAAATGCAAATCAAAGCCACAATGAGGTATCATCTCACACTTGTTAGGATGGCTATTTTTTTTTTTTAAAGGTAACTGTTGGCAAGGATGTAGAAAATTAGAACCTTTGTATACTGTAAAATGGTGCAGTTGCTGTGCAAAACAGTATGGAGTTCCTCAAAAAATTAAAAATAGAACTACATGTGATCCAGCAATTCCACTCCTGCTATATATCCAAAATATTTTAAATAGAGATTGTCGTTTTCCCTTAAATTACCTTAAATTCACATATCATCATTCACAGATGCTTATTATGGTCCAGCAAATGTAACATTTTGAAAAAAAATCACTACATTTTCTCTACCCTTAAAAAAAACTTCAGCCTCATCTGGGAAAGATGATCTTTGCTATCCAAATTATTACTAGAGAGTAAAAGCCCCCACACAATTGGCAATATTGTTATGTGCTAGAGAAGTGAATGGATTGGTCATTATTCCTAAAGCCCCCAGAGATTTTTTTCTCTACCACATCCGTCCATGAAGATTTTCAGATATTTGTGCTTTATCATTTTTAATGGATACATCCCATTTTGTAGCTTGAAGGACTCTGGAATCAGATTGTTAAATATCTAATCCTGGCTCTGCTACTTACTAGCTGTGTGACCTTTGTCAAGTTAAACTCTTTGTGCTTCAGGCTCCAAAAATGTAAATAGGATGAAAATAATGTCTGATTCCTGGGATCTTGGTGAGGATCACAAGAGTGAATAGTGGTAAAGTGTTTGGAATAGTGTCTGCCATTTGTAGAAAGCCCTATATGTGTTAGCTAGCTATCATCGTCTGCTGTTGTTCCCTTAAATATTTTTTTTCAAGAAGGAATATTATTCTTCTCTTGGATAAAACGGTCTTTGTCAGGCCACAATAGACAATTCTGTCTCTTTGTTTCAAATTAGTCTGGATTCATAAGTTTAAAATGTCCAGCCCAAAACATCAATTTCTCCTTACATATTAATTGAAAGGCTGGACTTCGCTTAGTGGATGAGCCACCAGCTCCCAGGGCAGCTGCTTTCTGTTTGTTTCCTCTGCAGTGGGCAGGCTGCTATTTCTGACCTTCACCAGATGGTTTCAAGAGCTTGGTATTTCAAGTGGACTCACTTTTGTGGGGGCTTCTGTGGCCTTTCAGTATAGCAACCTTGATGCAGGCCATGCTTTACCTTTGGCTCGTCACCCAGTAACCTACCATGCCACCCCCAACCCTTAGTTTTCTAGCTATCTCTCCAGCAGATTCTCCTTATAAAAGTTCTTCACCCTCCTAGATAGTCCTCTAGACAGGCTCCAGGCTGGACTTCTTTCCTGTCTGGCTCATATTGAGACCACAAGGAATAGGAACTCATCTCTCGCTCTGACAATCTGGAAATGCTAGCCCATTGCAATGCAGCTACTTTTAACCTTTATCTGCAGGCCGCTTTAGCTTTCTCTCATGAGGGTCAAGGCAACATACCTTACTGTTGTCCAGCCTTAGAGAACAATTTAAAGTTCTCAGAGAAACCAGTGCATGCTCCCTCTGTAAGCTGAAGGTTACCGAGGTAAATCCTCTCATTTTGGGAGAATAGACTAGGGTATAACAACAAAGCTTTTCCAAAGAAATCTCTTTATAAGTCATTCTATTTCCCTATCCCCCTCTCTCAACCCTCATATAGGCTGTATCTGCTATACAGTTTGAATCTGCTATATGCCACATTAGTCAAAACAGATAAAAAGGATCTCGTTTTAAAGTATTATTATTATTATTACTAAAATTATTAATAAACAACTGGGAACTTTCCAGAGCCCACAGAATTTTATTCCTCTCTTTCACCATATCAAGGAGCTGGGTATTCAGCTAAAGAAAAATGTCCTGCAATCTTTTTATTTTGAAGAATCACCTAGATAGAAGCAATTAGAAATTTAAAAAAATAGCTGGGTCAAATCTCAGTCAGAAGATGGCAGAAGTCCCAAGTCTTAAACTGGCAGCTCAATTTAAGTCTATTTTCTCTGTTGCGTATTTTATTAAGCCACTGGGAAAAGATGCCAATATTCAGCCTTTGGGACTTATTTAAAAGCTTTCTCGATTGATGGTTATAAGATTTGAAATGAATAACATTCTAAGGTTTAATAGTGGCTTTGTTGAAAGCAGGCAATGTGTAGTACATTTTACTACAAGAATAATTAGGAACATGGATTTATATTAATAAGAGGTGTAGATTTAAGGTTGAACTCCATGATGTTTTAGTAAATGGGGAATAACCAGTAATCCTTTGGTGATTCTCAAAAGTGATATTGATCTTTCCTTCGTCTTTTTTTAAAGCCATATTAACCACTTAAAATTAAAAAGATTCTCTTTAAAAGGAAATTAGCAAAAGTATGTAAATCTTTGGTGTGGTAAAGTAGGTGCTTTAATAATTCAGGGGGGAATGTAATTGTTACAACCGTTTTTGAAGAATAACTTGACAAAATGCATTAACAGCCTTAAAAATTACATACTCTTAAATCCAGTAATTTTTTTCTAGAATTCTATTCTAATGGAAGAAAAAACATGCAAGAATATTTTTTTATAAGTTAAGCAATCTTAATGTTCAACCATAAAGCTTTTACTAAATTACTGTGTATACAAATGGAATTTTATGGAATCCTTTAAAATTAGGATATGAATTTGTATTTATCAATAAAGAAAATGCTCAAGGGTAAGCAGATACAGAGAAATATGTAGAATAAAATTCCATGTTTTACTTTTTGTATATTTATATACAAGATATATAGGTGAGGAAGAACCACCATTAAAACATTTGTTTTAATGTTTATTTATTTTTGAGAGAGAGAGGAGGGGGTCAGAGATAGAGTGGGGAGACACAGAATCTGAAACAGACTCCAGGCTCTGAGCTATCAACAGAGCCTGGCATGGTGCTCGAACTTGAGAACAGCAAGATCATGACCTAAACCAAAGTCAGATACTTAACCAACTAAGCCACCCAGGTGCCCCAAGAACCACCATTTTAATAGTGGTTATCACTGAGCAGTGGAATTTTGAATGATTCATCCCTTTTTCCCACATGTATTTTCTAATTTTTCCATAATAAATATGAACGTTTAGAAAGAAGACAGTCATTAGAGGTTTTATATGATCCAAAGCCAGGAAATATATAAAAAGAAGGAGAAAACACATACACCTAATATTGAATACAGATAGGTATAAGAGAGAAATATAGCTTACTGCTAATGGAAAAACAAAACTGGAATCTTCTTTTCAATGAATATTGATAACCTGTTGATTGTATGGTTCTGTGTGCAGCAGAGAATTCCTAAAATACCTAAGGTAAGAAGGTTAGGTAAAAGGACACAGTAGAGTATATATTTTGAGTGAAATAGTGCAATTAAGTTTCCTAGACTGTGAATAAATATCTGTCCCCAATAATTCATCTACTGTCAATATATTTTGAATTCTATCTTACTTTCTTTTAATTGAATTAGGGAACATTGGCCTTTTATTTTTGCATCTTTCCCTCCTACCATAGAAAATATTGGCTATGTGTAATTAACACAGGGCACATGGTACTTTCATTTCATTTAATTTCAACCAAACCCTCCAGAATGACCCCTATGCCAAACTCTTTGATCTGCAATGCAAATGTATTCTTCTGCAAGGCAAATGTTTCCAAGGAAACTTTATGGAAATGGAAAAGCTCCAAACATACCATCATTTATCTGAAGGAGAAAATGACACAACGTTAATAACTAATGTGATTGTCTCAGGCTCAATGAAATGTGTTGGTCTTTGCTGTTCAAGATGGAGACCCGTAATAAAAAGGGATGCCCTAACTATGTTCTGTGTGCCAAAAAGAGAAATGTGCTCACATTATCTCTTAGCTATAAACCATGAAAGGGAAAAAGCGTTTGTAGGAATAAATGGAAAATCATTAGCAAGTCTCTGTTAAGAGGGCAAGGGAGGGAGCTAATGCATTAAGGCCAAACTGGCTTCTCAGAATATGTTTATCAAATCTGTCACCCTCCTCCCTCTATGCTCTCACTCTCTTTGCTTTCTTTTTCCAGTTATCTGAACCCTCAGCCAGTAAGGGAGAGCAGTTATTAATACCTAAATTCTGTGTGTAAAATACTTGAACTAACCCAGAATAGCCAGCATAATATTGAAGCAAAAGAACAAAGTTGGAAAACTGACATTACTCTACTTCTTCAAGACTTACTATAAAGCTATAGTAATCAAAACAATGCAGTATTGGCAAAAGAAGAGACAAGTAGATCAATGGAACAGAATAGAGAGCCCAGAAATAGAGCCTCATTAATAATAGTCAACTGATCTTTGACAAAGGAGGAAAGGTAACACACTGGAGCAAAGAGAGTCCTTTCAACAAATGGTGCTGGAACAGCAGGACATCCACGTGCAAGAAAAAAAAAAAGAATCTAGACTCAGACTTTACATCTTTCACAAAAATTTACTAAAAATGGATCACAGATCTAAATGTAAAACACAAAACTATAAAATTTCTAGAAGATAACATAGGAGAAAAACCAGATGACTTTGGATCCTAACTATGTTCTGCGTGCCAAAAAGAGAAATGTGCTCACATTATCTCTTAGCTATAAACTATGAAAGGGAAAAAGCGTGATATGGTGGATACGGTGAGGCCTTTTTATATACTGTGCCAAAGGATCAGTATGGATCATGTAGAGACATGATCCATGAAAGAAATCACTAATGAGCTGGACTTCATTAAAACCACAAATTTTTGTTCTGAAAAAACAGTGTCAAGAGAATGAGAATGTCCCAGGCCACAGACTGGGAAAAAATGTCGGCAAGCAACGTATCTAATAAAGGATGGCTATCCAAAGTATACGAAGAACTCCGAAAACTCAACAATGAGAAAACAACTAGATTAAGAAGTAAGTCAAAGACCTTAATAGATAATTTACCAAGGAAGGTATGCAAATGACAAATAAGTATCTGAAAAGATGCTCCATAACATACGTCCTCAGGCAAATGCAAATTAAAACATGAGATACCACTACATATCTATAAGACTAGTCAAAATCTGGAACCCAGACAACGCCAAATGCTAGGGAAGATGTGGAGCAACAGGAACTCTCATACATTGCTGGTGGAAATACAAAATGGTACAGCCACTATGGATGACAGTTTGGCATTTTCTTACAAAACTACTTACTATACAATCCAGCAATCATGCTCCTTGGTATTAGCCAAAAGGGTTAAAAGCTTATGTCACACAAAAATCTGCACAGGGATGTTTATGGCTGTTTTATTCATAATTGCTAAAACTTAGAAGCAACTAAGATGTCCTTCAGTAGGTGAATGAATAAATATACTGTGTGTATATTCTGAGATTAAAGAATGGCAATCATGATCCCTGACATGTGCACTATAGTATTTTAGAAACAATTCTAAGGGACATAAAAGAAATTTAAATTAATTTAGTGACATAATTTGCTCCAAGATGGGAAGTGGCATTATTGTAAAAATGTTAAACCTAGATTAATTTAACAGTTGATGGAATTCCAGTAAAATTTCCTGAAAACAAAATGATTCCAATGTTCATCTAGAGCAGACATCTGCCCCCATTAAAAAGGAGAATTACAGGCCAATATTCCTGATGAACATGGATGCAAAAATTCTCAATAAGATACTAGCAAATTGAATTCAACAGTATATTAAAAGCATTATTCACCATGATCAAGTGAGATTCATTCTTGGACTGCAGGGCTGGTTCAATATTTGCAAATCAATCAATGTGATACAACACATTAACAGAAGAAGTGATAAGAACCATATGATCCTGTCAATAGATGCAGAGAAAGCATTTGAAAAAATACAGCATCCTTTCTTAATAAAAACCCTTAAGAAAGTTGGGATAGAAGGAACATAGCTTAACATCATAAAAGCCATGTATGAAAAGCCCACAGCTAATATCATCCTCAATGGGGAAAAACTGAGAGCTTTTCCCTGAGATCAGTAACATGACAGGAATGTCCACTCTCACCACTCTTGTTTAACATAGTGTTGGAAGTTCTAGCCTCAGCAATAAGACAACAAAATGAAATAAAAGGCATCCAAATTGGCAAAGAAGTAAAACTTTCACTTTTTGCAGATAACATGGGAAAACCCAAAAGACTCCTCCAGAAAGCTGCTAGAACTGATACATGAATTCAGCAAAGTTGCAGGATATAAAATCAATGTTCTGAAATTGGTTGCATTTCTATACGCCAATAATGAAGCAACAGAAAGAGAAATCAAGAAATGGATCCCATCGGGGCGCCTGGGTGGCTTAGTCGGTTAAGCGTCCGACTTTTGCTTAGGTCATGATCTCGCGGTTCGTGGGTTCAAGCCCCACGTCGGGTCCTGTGCTGACTGCCAGCTCAGAGCCTGGAGACTGTTTCAGAGTCTGTCACTCCCTCTCTCTCTGACCCTCCTCTGCTCACGCTGTCTCTCTCTCTCCTAGAAGTAAAAAAACATTAAAAAAAAAATGGATCCCATTTACAATTGTACCGAGAACCATAAAATACCTATGAATAAACCTAACCAAAGAGGTAAAAGATCTGTATACTGAAAACTATAGAAAACTTATGAAGGAAATTGAATAAAAACAAAGAAATAGAAAGACATTCCATGCTCATGGATTGGAAGAACAGATATTGTTAAAATGTCAATATTACCCAAAGCAATCTACACATTCAATGCAATCCCAATCAAAATTGCACTGGCATTCTTCTCAGAGCTAGAACAAACAATCCTAAAACATTTATGGAACCACAAAAGACCCCCAAATAACCAAAGTAATGTTGAAAAAGAAAACCAAAATGGGAAGGATCACAATCCTGGACTTTAGCCTCTACTACAAATCTGTACTCATGAAGACAGTATGGTACTGGCACAAAAACAGACACATAGACCAATGCAATAGAACTGAGAGCCCACAATTGGACCCACAAATGTATGGCTAACTAATCTTCAACAAAGCAGGAAAGAGTATTCAATAGAAAAAAGACAGTCTCTAGCAAATGGTGCTTGGCGAACAGGACAGCAACACGCAGAAGAATGCAACTGGACCACTTTCTTATACTATACACAAAAATAATTCAAAATGGATGAAAGATGTAAATGTGATACAGGAAACCATCAAAATCCTAGAGGAGAAAACAGACAACAACCTCTTTGACCTCAGCCGCAGCAATTTCTTGCTTGACACATCTCTGAAGGCAAGATAAATAAAAGCAAAAATGAACTACTGGGACCTCATCAAGATAAAAAGTTTCTGCACTGCAAAGGAAACAATCCACAAGACTAAAAGGCAATTGATGGAATGGGAGAAGATATTTGCAAATGACATATCAGATAAAAGGTTAGTATCCAAAATCTATAAAGAACTTACCAAACTCAACACCTGAAAAGCAAATAAACCAGGGAAGAAATGGGCAGAAGACATGAACAGACACTTTTCCAAAGAAGACATCCAGATAGCCAACAGATACATGAAAAGATACTCAATATCACTCATCATCAGGGAAATACAAATCAAAACCACACTGAGATACAATCTCACACCAGTCAGAGTGGCTAAAATTAACAACTCAGGAAACTACAGATGCTGGCGAGGATGTGGAGAAACCACAACCCTCTTGCACTGTTGGTGGGAAAGCAAACTGGTGCAGCCACTCTGGAAAACAGTGTGGAGGTTCCTCAAAAAATTAAAAATAGAGTTACCCTACAACCCAGCAATAGCACTACTAGGAATTTATCCAAAGGATACAGGAGTGCTGATCCATAGGGGCACATGTACTCCAATGTTTATAGCAGTGCTATCAACAATAGCCAAATTATGAAAAGAGCCCAAATGTTCATTGACTGATGAATGGATAAAGAAGATGTGATTTACATATACAATGGAATACTACTTGGCAATGAGAAAGAATGAAACCTTGCCATTTATAGCAATGTGGATGGAACTGGAGGGTATTATGCTAAGTGAAATAAGTCAGAGAAAGATATCATATGTTTTCACTCATGTGGAACTTAAGAAACTTAACAGAAGACTATGGGGGAAGGGAAGGCTGAAAATAGTTTCAAACAGAGAGGGAGGCAAACCGTAAGAGATTCTTACATTCAGAGAAGAAACTGAAGGTTGATGTGGAGGGGTGGGGGACAGGGGAATATGGGAGATGGACATTGAGGAGGGCACTTGTTGGAATGAGCACTGGGGTCTGTAAGCTGATGCCCATAGGCTAAATTTAGCCTGATGTTGTTTTTGTAAATAAAGTTTTATTGGAACACAACCACATCCACTTGTTTAGTATGGTCTATAGTCCCTTTCATTCTACAATGGCAGAATTGAGTAATGTGACAGAAACCATCAGGCCTGTAAATCCTAAAATATTCACCATGTACAGAAGATGATTGTCAGTCACTAATATAGAAGGGGAAAAAAAGGCAAGAATAGATAAGAATGCATTGAAATGAAAAATGAGGGAGTACATGCATTTCCACATTTTAATTCACAATAAAAAGCCTTAATAGCCAAAGTTATTTGTTTCCAGAAATACATGTTTTCTTATATTTTTTCATGTCTTGAAATTAATGTGAATATCGTAATAGATATCAAAGCAAACCTGTCATCTACCAGACAGAGTAAGTGTGCCACCATTATTGTTGCCTATACTTGTATAAATTTAACGTCTGTAGAAAATGTCTCTCAGCTTCACTTTATTGTGGTTATGCATGT
The DNA here is from genome assembly GCF_008692635.1 of Crocuta crocuta. NCBI lineage: Eukaryota > Metazoa > Chordata > Mammalia > Carnivora > Hyaenidae > Crocuta > Crocuta crocuta. The sequence continues at coordinate 3,140,675 of NW_027532041.1, read as the reverse complement.
AATTAACAATTTACTGTGTTCAATTGTAATAAATATGAATTCACTACTTTACATCAAAAAGATAAACATTTTATAAGTACAGCCTACGAAAGAAACTGGACACCTGCATAAAGATGAATCTGTAAGAATAGTAAGGCATATGCTGTAGGATATGAAATGGCAAATGTGATCCAATTGTCATAAAACAAGATGTATGTGCTTATTTTTATATAACTGGTTCTATCCGGTCATCTATCTATCCATCTATCAAGGCTGGAAGGATATACAACAAAATCTTACCAGTTGTTATCTCTAAGTTGGAAAGTTACTAGAGATTTTTGTTATTTTCTAATTTAAAAAATGGTGTGTATGTATATGTATACATACACATATATGTTTATATACATATGCATATATACACACCTGTATTTATTCTATATATATTTAAATAGATATTTAAAGGAATAAAACCCTCTTTAAAACAGTAAGAGGCAAAAGGCAAATTGAATTTTTGGTAATGGATATAGCAAATTATTATCCTTCCATATCAAGTATTATAAATTGACATCAGAAGGTGACTCTCCAATATAGGCATAGTCAAAACTCATGAAGTGGAAATTCACAAAAGAATAAACAAATTCAGCCTTCTAGTCATCAAAGTTGTGCATTAAAATGAGACTCTTATTTTTCCCTATCAAAGTAGAAAGTTATTCTTTAAGGCTAAACAGTTCAGTGCAGAGTATTGGCAAACATTAGGGCAGAACCTCCATTTGTTTTGACTCATGTTTACACATGGAGAGATTGCAGCTAGACTAATACCTCTGGCCTCTCTCTCCTCAGCCCTCTCACCCTCCATTGGTTCTTATGGGAGATGGAGGGACCGGATGAGCTTTGGAGAAGAAACTAAACATGCTTGTCAAAATTCTTTCTCAATTCCAGTTCTTAGAAAGCCTGCCTGCTATAATCTGCCCACCTATAATCTTCCACATAATCTGTTTACTGGGCAGGACCCTGAAAGAAGCCTGGGGAGTCCATGTGGGCCAGGGATGGAGCCCATAGGTTAGACTGGTTTAGAGATCACATATTAACAAGACAGTTTGATGGCAAATCTAAAGCACTGTCTTCAAATTCCTTTTTTTATCAGTAATTAAATGGACATACTCTTCATTTTTTCTGAATCTTGCATGTCTCAAAAATCCGAGGAGGAAGGGTAAAGGGAGAGGAGACTCACATACACTGTTAGGGACAGTGTAGAGCTAATCATCTTTCCAGAGGGCGCTTTCACAACATGTTACAAAGGCTTTGCCTTTTGCTGGCACACATCTCTAAGCAGTCATGCTTAGAAAGCAACCAGAGAAATAGACAAAATATGTGTATATGAATGCTTAGCATAGTATTATTTATGATAGCAAAAACTGGAAAAAACAAATGTCCAATTGGGCAGGATAGTTAAGAAAAACATATTTGTGTATGATGCAAAGATATTAAAAATCATGTGGAAGAATATTAGTGGCATGAGAAATTGTTTGCTATATATTGATAAATTTTGAAAATGTGGTACAGAACAGTATATGCAATATGATACCAACTTTGTAATGCACTTATGAATCTCATAAACTTGAGTAAAAGAAATATTGGTGGAACACCTATGAAAATATTGATAGTAGTTACTTTGGTTTATAGGAGCTATGGGTCCTTTTCTTCTTTTACTTTTCCGAGTGTTCTATATTATGTATTATTAAGATAATTTTTAAAATGTTATTAAAGTATAGACAGTAGATGTAGCAAATTAATAACCCAAATTTGTAATTTATAAAAACCTTTCCTTTTATAGAATACTAGTTAATAATTATGTTCATGTTTAAAAGAGTTTTCAAATGTAGGAAGGAAAAAACTCTAATTAAAAGGAATGAATGTACCACAGGCCAAAAGAACTGCATTCATACCCTGGTTTTGTTATTTATATGAACTCAATCTTCTAAAATTCAAGCAATTATAATACATACCTTGAAGAACTGTGGAGGATGAAAGATCATTTACAAAAACCAGTGAGCCTGAGGCAAAATATGCTCTCAATGAATGGTAAATTTCTTATAAGTAATATGTGTTTATTTTCAAATGGTTAAGTGTGGTTATCTACCCAATCCCTACTCTTCTAAAGCATTTATTCAATGTTTCCATTAAGTGAGGAGGGTTTTGAAACGTGAACTAAGAAAAAAGAATTAACATTGAATGAGCCAAATCTAGTGATAGACAGCTTACATGTGTCATCTCACCTATGGTGCCTTGATTAAGCATTAAAGAAACCTTCCCCCCAGGGGTGCCTGAGTGGCTCAGTAGGTTAAGCATCCGACTTCAGCTCAGGTCATGATCTCACAGTTCGTGGGTTTGAGCCCCGCATGGTTCTGTGCTGACAGCTAGCTCAGAGCCTGGAGCCTGCTTCGGATTGTCTCCCTCTCTCTCTGACCCTCCCCTGCTCATGCTCTCTCTCTCTCTCTCAGAAATAAATAAAACATTAAAAAAATAAATAAAAATAAATCTTCCCCTAAAGTAGTACTTTCAAATATTCCTTTATTTAGTTCCCCCAAGTGTTTATGCTCTGATGCAGTATATTATGGTAAGATTCTGGATGGATGAGGGGCATAGACTTATTATTATTTTTTTTTATAAGAGAAAGGCTAGGAAATAAGAACTTTCTGGTGCTAGGATAGGGCATGAATAGAAATAGAGGAGCTGGAAACTGATGACTTTGCTGGAAACTGATGACTTTGCAGCCATGAATAACCATGCACTTTTGAAGTGTTCCTGTGCTCTCAGAGAAATGTGCATCCCAGTTTGAAGACTAATCTAGAATGGATGGATGCCTTTGCCCAATATTAAATCTTTTGAAGGAACAAAAAGGAAGAAAGAAAATTTGTATTATAGATATATAAAAGATATAAGAATAGAAACTCCTGAGTGACTCAGTTGGTTGAGTGTCCAACTCTTGATTTCAGCTCAGGTCATGATCTCACTGTTCATGGGATCAAGTCCTCCCGTTGGGAGGACTCTGTGCTGACAGCACAGAGCCTGCTTGGAATTCTCTCTCTCTGCCCCTCCCCTGCTCATGCTTTCCAAATAAATAAATAAATAAATAAATAAATACTTAAAAAGAGATAAGAATAATTTATTCATATAATAATTAAAACAACTAACATTTGGTTAAGTTTACAAAGTGTATTAAAAATGATCTTATTGGCTCCTTACAACAACACTATGAAGAAGTTTGGTTAGGATCATTTCTTTAAAAAGAGGATTTGATAATTTAAGTGGCAGAACCAGACATAAACCCAGTCTTCTGGGTGTACTAGATAATAATCATTACATATACTATATTAAACCTGGAACAATTTTAAATTACTACATTCTTTTCTTCAAAGATTAATTTTGTTAAAACTTTCTTAACAGTATTCTCAAGTATTTTAGTAGAGGAGTATGTGGAATACATAGATTTATTTTCTTACTGCCCATATTTTCTTTGTATCATTGAGCTGAAAATTCTATCACCATTTAGTTTTTAAATCAGTGTTTATAGATCATGACACAGTACACATAATGACTTGCAATCAAGAATGACGCCACAAGTTTCAATGGCCATGAGTTTTTCTTTTCATAATAAGTATTCAATATTTTAGTTTGAGATCTGAAGCATTAATGAAGAAATATGAAGTTTATGACCTTTCATTGAGTACCTGTATTTTCAATAAGTTAGGAATTAAAGCTTATATATTATTTTTCAAAATATCCTTTCTTAAAATATTTTTATTTTATGGATTTTTTTCTCATTAAAAATAATGAGATTATTTATCAATTGCTAATTAGGGGTTTAATTTATTGTTTAAGAGGAGATAATCAGAAATTTTGAGACTAAAACTGTATGTGTTAAAAATCCAAGAATTTTGGGGCTCCTAGATGGTTTAATTGGTTAAGTGTTTGACTTAATGAAATCAGGTCATGATCTCATGGTCTGTGAGTTTGAGCCCTCCATCGGGCTTTCTGCTGTCAGTGCAGAGCCCACTTTGGATCCTCTGTCTCCCTCTCTCTCTGCCCCTACCCTGCTCTCTCATACTCTCTCTCTCCCAAAAATAAATAAACATTAAAAAAATCCAAGCATTTTGCAAACACACTTTCATTTTATAAAATAGAAGTTTTAAGAAATGTTTTCTGGTACTTAATGACTTATAGATGTATTTTCTACCTAAGAGAGGCTCCAATGTACCTCCTATATCCCATGGAAGGCCCCTTTAGGGGACAGACATAACTGATTGCATGCCATCACAACTAATTTACAAAGGGATTACAGCTTGTTTCCACAAAAGCCAGTAGCAGGGTTATGGAAGGCAAAGTAGGGGATGTTTACCATACCACTACATATGCGTTCATGCTGGTTAATTTTAAACGTCAACTTCAGTGGGCCTTGGGGTGCACAAGTAGCTGGTTAAACATTATTTCTGGGTGTGAGAAATTAGCATTTGAATCCATGGCATGAGTAAAGCGGATTGCCCTCCCCAATGTGGGTAGGCATCCTCCCATCCTTTGAAGACCTGAAGAGAAGAAAAAGGCAGAGGAAGGTTAAATTCTCTCTCTGCCTGTTGAGCTGGCACATTGATCTTTTCCTGCCCTTGGTGCTCCTGATTCTCAGGCCTCAGACCAGAATCTATTCTGTTGGCTTCTGGCTCTCAGACCTTCAAACCATACCTCTGATTTTCCTCAGTTTCAAGTTGCAGATGGCTGTTCGTAGAACTTCTTTGCCTCCATGTAATCACGTAAACACCTTATGATAAGTCTTAATATTTTATTGGTTCTATTTTTTTTGGGAGAATGCTGACTAATAAAACATTATAAGAAGGTATAATAAGAAATAAGAGTGCATTCCCAACGATGTGGTTGTCTAAATTAGAAACATTGATCCAATAATCTAAGAGTTAGATTTCTTTCACTTTAAGAATCATTTTCTTAAGCTTGGGAGACTATTCTTTGATGAGTACATTGAAAAAATGTATTTAAAGAAAAAATGAAGATCTTTCAGAGTTTAAAATGGAAAATAATTACAGGGGAAAATGAGATAGAAGCATAAACAGAAGTACAAGGGTATTTCCAAAACTCTGGCCCAAGGACATGTGTCATTTACTGGTCTAAGAAATACGAAAAAGGACAATCCAGTGAGTTTTAAAATCATACTCATTAAAAAAACCTGATAAGAAATTCTGACATGATGATTTCCTTACTTTTTACTTCAATAGAATTAAAATGCTCTTAAAAAATAAGATGATAATGATAATGAATGGTGGTACTTTTTTCTGAAAGTGCTTACTTGAGACCAAAAAAAAAAAAAAAAGTTGGCATTCTTATGTGACCCGTCTTCTACTACACCCTGACTCTATGTGTAATTTAATACCATGGTATTCCAAAGTCTGAGAACCACATAGGATCTGAAGATGGAAAAGAATATGAAAACAAAGTCCTTTTGATTTCTTACCTTGCCCTAAGAGTTCCCACCCCGACTCCTCATATGATCTCATCTCTCCTACTCTCCCATTAGATCACTGTGCTCCAGCCACACTGACCTCCTTTATTTTTCTTCAAAAGCCCAACATCCCTGCACTTGCTATTCTTTACTTATAGTGTTTTCCTCATAGCTCTTCAAATGACTGACTTTGATGAAGGAAATTGAAGAAAACTCAAAGAAATAAAAAGGTATCCTGTGTTCATGGGTTGGAAGAATTAATATTGTTGAAATATCAGTACTACAAAAAGCCCTGGATTCAATGCAATTCCTATCAAGATTCGAATGACATGTTTTGCAGAAATAGAAAAAGCACTACTAAAGTTTAAATGGAACCACAAAGGACTCAGAATAGCCAAAGAAATCTTGAGAAAGAAAAATGTAATAGGAGCATGCATTATACTTCCTGATTTCAAGCTACACTATAAAACTGTAGTCATGAAAACAGTGTGGTGCTGGCATAAAAATAGACCCAAAGACCAATTGAACAGAATCAAGAGCCCAGAAATAAATCCAAGCATATACAGTCAACTAATATTTGACAAGGGAACCAAGAATACTCAGTGGAGAAAAGATACTCTCTTCAAAAAATGGTGCTGGAATAATGGGATATTCACATGTAAAAGAATGAAACTAGATCCATATTTTACACAATTCACAAAAATTAACTCAGAGTAGATTAAAGACTTAAATTTAAGACCTAAAACTATGAAAATCCTAGAAGGACGCATAGGAATAAGGCTCCTTGACATGGAACCTGGATCTTTTGTGTATGATATCTAAAGCACAAGCAAAAAATAAAAAATAAATAAGTGGGATCACATCAACCTAAAAAGCTTTCACACAATAAAAGATACCATTAGCAAAGTGAAAAGACAACCTATGGAACAGAAAAAAATATTTGCAAACCATATATCTGATCAGGGGTTAATATCCAAAATACATTAAGACTCATAAACTCAATAACAAAAAAATGACCTAATTTAAAAATGGGCAAAGGACCTGAATAAAGAATAAAGGACCTAGTCTTCAGAAAGACCAACAGGTACATGAAAAGATGCTAAACATCATTAGTCATTAGTGAAATTAAAAAAAAAGCAAAATTAGATGTCACCTTATACTTATTAGAATGGCTTTATCATCAAAAAGACAAGAGATAACAAATGTTGGTATGATTGTGGAGAAAAGTGGACTTTTGTGCACTGCTGGTTGGATCGTAAATTGGTACAGTTTCTATTGACAACAATGTGGAGGATCCTCAAAAAATTAAAAATAGAATTATTATATGATCCAGCAATTCCACTTCTGGAATATAGCCAAAGGAAATGAAAAAAACTAACTTGATAAATATCTGCATCCCCATGTTCATAGCAGCATTACTTACAATAGCCAAGACATGGAAATAACCAAAGTGTGATGGATGAATGGATAAAAACATTATGGTACATATGTATTTCATTGTAAGGGAATATTCTTCAGCTATAAGATAATTTGGATGTAACTTGAAGTCATTTTGCTAAATGAAATAAGTCAGAGAAAGACAAGATCTCACTTATATATGGAATCTAAAAAACAACCCCAAGTCTCCCAAAGTGAAATCTCCTAAACTTTAAGAGATCAGACTTGTGGGTACCAGAGGTAGAGGGTAGGGGAGGGGGAAATTGGATGAATGTGGTCAAAAGGTACAAATTCCTGGGGCACCTGGGTGGCTCTGTTGGTTGAGCAACTGACTCTTGATTTCCATTCAGGTCATGATAGCAGGGTCCTGAGACTGAACCCTGTGTTGGTTCAACATGGAGCCTGCTTAAAACTCTCTCTCTCTCTCTCTCTCTCTCTCTCTCTTTCTCTCTGTCTCCCCCTCTGCCCCTCTCCCTTATCACATTCTCTTTCTTTCAAATTAAAAAAAGGTATAAATTCCAGATTCCAGTTATACGATAATTAAGCACTAGGAATATAATGTACAACAGATGACTATAGCTAATACTGGAACGTTGTTAAGAGAGTTAATTCTAAGTGTTCTCATCACAAGGAGAATTTTTTTACTTTTTTCTTTCTTCTTTTTTTATTGTATTTATATGAGAAGATGGATGTTAGCTGAACCTATTGAGGTAGTCATTTCACTATATATATACATAGTGTATATATATATATATATAATCAAACCATCATGTTATACTTTTAAAATTTATAGAGNNTATATGTAAGTTATTTCTCAATAAACCTGAAAAAAAAAAAAACAAAAAAGATAAAGGAGTAAGAGAAAAGGTGGATTATTCCAAAAGACAGAATAAGAATGGAACTCATTGTCCAACAACAATCGGCACATTAAAAGGACAAGAAGGTGTGAACTCTGATATAAGAGGATGTGAGAAAGCCCTCTGAAGAGGAATAAAGATGCAGAAAATTCAAGATTTACAGAGATAATGGGGGCCCAGTTGGGGGAGCTTCTAAAGAGAGAAAAGAAATATGACTGATGAGAAGAAGGAAGGAAACAAAGGGATGAGAAACCCTACTGGCCTATAATTATCAAGGGGAGGTACCGTTGCTGGGATACCTGTTCAGGTGCTGCTGGGAATTAGGTCCCTGGCAGCTGAGTTCTGAAGAGAAAGAGTGGCTCTTAAGTAGCTGACATTCTTTGTGCCTCTGGCCATTAAAAATACAATTTAAAAATGAGGGAATTAAGCAGAGCTGTGATTCTGAAGCTATTGCCTTGCTTTTGTTAAAGAAGTTTCCCATTCTTCTGTTTTGGTCCAGGCTGAGTGTGAAGCTATAGTATTTGAATGTGGTCTGCAAAGGTGTGGGGGCTCAATGTTATAGTCAACAGCATTTTAGTTTCCCCCAAACTTTGCAGAATGTCTATGTTACTTAAATCATAAACCACTGCAGTTCTCCTCTGCAGTACTTTCTGGGAATGTCATTGTACAGGTGCCTTCCAGGAACTCTCAAATTCCCAGACCTTCATTTGCTGTGATTCCTGTTATATTGTATATAAAGCTTAAGATCATAGTAACTGACAGCATTATGATCGGATATACAATGATCTGTGAATGCACATTCCACAGACCTACAGATATTTTATGATCAAGGTATCATTGTATAACAGTGGATGCCTGGTGTTTGCATTTAAATGTAGCTGACTTGTCTAACCATAATGCTGCAAAAAGAATGAAAAGCTAGCCTTAAAAAACAGCCCTCTTTCTGGTACCTGCTTAACCTATTATTTTTTTGGCTCTTTAATTCTCACATATATATTTCAACTACAGTAGTCTGGTAGAGTTTCATGTTTTGTAACTTCTTCAGTTTCTACACATTAGCTTAATGCCTTCGTTTTGTTCTCAACTTTCCACTCAAGTTTTCCTCTACTTCAGACTCCTGTGGATTTCTGTGAAAGAAATTTCCTATAACAGCCCTGACTGTGCTGGCCCTAGCTCTGGACCTTGTAGAGAAGAATCAGAGATCTGGCATAAATGTTCTTAGTTGGGAATATCTCTTCACCTTTCAAGAACCCAGCACTGAATGTGCCCAGCAGATGTGTTATGCTGATTGTATTTAGGATGTATTTAAATGTTTCACCCATGAGCTTGGGCAGAAAGCAAGGGAAGATACTGTTTTTTCCTTTGGAAAATCAAGATTTATTTCCAGGAGAAGAAAGCATAGATGCTGGGCAACAATAGACAATTACCATAATCATGTACATAGAGGTCTTAGTAATTTAGTGTGTCATCAGCCCAAAGTGTTTATACTTCCAACCTGTCGTTAAGTTTTTGAATCTTGAACTAAATTTCAAAAAAATTTTTTTGAATGTTTATTTCTGAGAGAGAGAAGAAACAGTGTGAGCAGGAGAGGGTCAGAGAGAGAGGGGGGTACAGAATCTGAAATAGCCTACAGGCTCTGAGCTAGCCGTCAGCACAGAGCCCGACGTCGGGCTTGAAACCGCGAACTGTGTGATCATGACCTAAGCCGAAGTTGGACACTTAACAGACTGAGCCACCCAGGCGCCCCAGAATCTTGAACTAAATTTCAGATCATGGAGTCTGAGAAACCCTAGAACCTTTACACAATGTAAGGTTTTTGAGTGAAAAAAGACTCCAAGGCAAAAGGTTCCGCAGAAGGAGTTTTATTGCCTGCACCCTCTGCCAAGGCGAGAGAATTTACGAGGACAATTTTATTGTCTGCGTCCCCGGGCGAGGTTCTGCAACTCCAGAAATAGGGGAGTCCCCGGGCGAGGTTCCGCAACTCCAGAAAGAGGGGAGTTGGGGAAGTCGCGGCCTGGTTGGGTGGTGGTGGGGGTTTTATAGCCTGTTAGTGGGGGTTCAGATAACAGGGGCAGTCTCTTGACTGGAAAGTCCAGGGTTGGAAGGTTTAAATTTCTGTTTCCCGCCGATGTAGTAACGGCCACTGATGTAGTGGTGGGAAGGTCAGCCATCTTAAGAAGGTCATCCATCCTAAGAAGTGGTGGGAAGGTCAGCCATCCTAAGAAGGTCTGCCATTCTGTGGTGTCTCTGCCCCACCTCTCAGCCGGCCCAACACACAATACGTCTTGGAAACCTTACCTTTCCCTTGGTTATCTTAATGATGTATCTAATAAAGGCATTATAATTGGCTGACTTACATTTTAAAAATTTTAAAAATCGTGTCACATTCCTTGAGATAGTATTAACATATTCCTAGATTATAGCATCTAGAGAGTCTCTACTACAGGTCATTATTAGACACATAAATATATCAATTTCCATACTTACTTAGTTAGAATAATCCCCTAAAACGTTAAAAACTTTTGACCATCAAAAGTGTCAAACCAAGAATTTTAGCATACATTTAAACTATGACACAGACATATAAAGCAATCTGAATTTTAACCTATAAAGCAATCTTTTGAAGTGGGTATTGGGCTCATCATAACATGTGATTTAGGTATCAGACAATAACAGGCTATACTTTCTGCAAGTGAACACTTTAGTAACAGTGGGGTATTATTGTGCAGATATTTGTATTTCTGATAAATCCCCAGATCTGCTCAGTAAGAATTGAAGATCTTGTCAATCACACTCAGTTTTGACAATCCCCTTTGCAGAAGCAGGAAACAAAACTAATGGTCTTATTATCCCTCCCGGACTAAATACTCAGGGTAGACTAGGCCTTAGGGGATAACAAAGTCCATGATCTCAGCCACTCCTGGTTTCTATCCCTGAATGTTTGTAGAGGCTGAAGGGACTGCTCTCAAAGCTGAATATCCTGGGAATAAATATATTTCAGATACCTGTGTTAGGGAGGAAACATTTTTCTCTACTTCAAGATTCTTTTGGCTGGTCTAAGACTTAAATTGGCATGAGACTGATTAACAAAAGAAAATAAAATTTGTGTATGTACAGGTGCTCTGTAAGAATATGAGGCCCACAGGCAGTCAGGCAATTGAAGCTTATCTGCCATCCGGAACTAAGAAGGAGGTAGTGGTCTGGGACTTCAGAGAAAAGGAAGACAATTCACAGGGAGATGAAAAAAAGTAAATGTTTGATAAACATATGTTTAGTGAGCCATAAGGAGACAACAGGATATAGAGAGGAATTTTCAAACACAGAGCTTGCTAAGTTCCTCCCTGTCTACCATAACTAGTGCACATTAGTGTAGTTATCTTTGGTGATAGCTCCCTTTCCAGAACAGATCCTCTACCTAAGTTCTTTTAAGCACTTAGAGACAAGGTCAAAAGTTCTTCCTGAGCCTTCTGTTTCTTAAAAATAATCAGCCTGAAATAATCCACATGACAAAAAGATACATTTTGGAGTGGAAAATTTTGCTCCCTTACACCAGCTAAGTTAGTAAAGTAAAATTTCTTTCGTTTTCGTAGAGCCTCCCCATGGATATCAGTCTGTACCTCCAAGGCCTATACCAATTACTTTTATTGTTATTTATGGTTTTGGTCTACAGTTCTTTGAGAAACAACCTTGCTTTCTGGTACAGAAATCTTCCCACTTTTGTCAGAGTGTGTGGAGAAAATGAGAGAGAGAGAGAGAGAGAGAGAAGCACTCATGGTTGGTACTATAGGCAAGGTTGTAGGTAGGTGTAATTATCTAGGGAGCTTGAGAAGTATATGGGTTGCCAGTGATAAATCAAAAGTACTGGCTAAAATGGCTTAGATAGGTTGGAGAGAAATTTCATGCAATTTTTGCATCCTGAAACCCTTTCTCTCCTCTGGCTTGTGGGAGGATAGCTGGAATGTAGATGTTGCATAAATAGATTTTGCATATTGAATGAATGAAATATAAAAACATGAGTGTAGGATAGTTTCATTTTTCACTAATAACATCTGTGTAGAAATGATGGAGTGATGAATCATATAATTTCCCTGTCTGGCACCTAATGGAATGAGAAGAAAAGTATTAAAACAAAAACAAGCAAGAAACAAAAAGTAATCATAAGTAATCGAACAGGGAAAAGGGAGCAATGCTTTATGAAAAAATTTTAAACTTTATGTAGTCATGGAAAGAAAGAAGCCCCAACGTTGCTTTGTTGGCTCCTAATCCAGCCTTGACATCAGTTCTAGGGAAAGAAAATGAGTCAATCTAATTCTGGTCTTTTATTTTCCTGTGTGTGTATGTGTGTAGAATAGATGGAATAGAAGGAACTTTGAGACGAGGAGTAAAGGGGCAAAGCTAACTGCCAGCATGGACCGACTCTGACAGGTGCCCCTTGTTAAATGGTGGTAACAATGAAGGGCCTGAAGGTACACCCACTGCATAGAATACATCCCTTCCAGGTCAAGTAAATAATGTTAAGAGAGCATTAACAAAATGTCAGAAGAGAAAACGGAGCTAAGTTCCTCTTACAGAAACTGCACTACACTCAGGTTGGTATCTCCCCAAACTCATTCCCCAGTTTAGGGAATTTCTCAACAGGATATCAGAGGAAATAAAACAGATATTCAGAGTAGACAACACTAACATTGGATATATATGAAAAAATTGCATGGCAACTATGCAAACAACCTATAAAAGTGTGAAAGAATGAAACATAACGTAAAAAATAAAAATGGAAAATGGAAAGTAAAAAATATTACTCAAGGGTCAGACGGCAAATACTTGTGGTCATTTTTTGCTATATAAGGATTAATACAAGTACAAATTCGGTAAAATGAGAGTTCCGATAAGTCAATAGAATAAGATGACACAGGAATTGTGGAGAGGAGAAAAAAATATGCCAGCAAAATAACATCACCATGTAATGAATAAATGGGAAACACCAGAATATACATGACTCATATTCAAATCACTGATGTGGAGGAAAGGGTTGAAATGATCACACCAAATGAAGAGAAAAAAGATGATGAGCATAAAGCAATTTTAGAGATAATTATAGATTTAAAAAGATGATAAAGCATAACTACACTTGGTGTTTTTGAAGTAGAAGTTCCAAGAGGCAGGAAAGATCTTCAGTTAATAGAAAAACTATCTGAGATAAGAGAATTAAATTTGAAGATTGATATATGAGGGAAATCAATTTAGAATGAGTGACACTGACTGTTTTAGTAGATCTCTCAAAGACTGTTGAAGCCAGGCCCCTTCAGAAGGAGCCTCTGGCAGTGTTTCCCTCCTTCTACAGAATATAGGTGTACTCGTTGTCTATTGTTTTCAGCTTTGGGCTTTTGGCTGACACGCTGACAGACAAAGCAAAAGTTCTGCTCTTTAATCTGTTCCTATGCGAATGCATCAGACATGTTGGCTATTATGTTCTTTCCAATGAGTAGGTCCATGTGGCCTGGATATTTTATTATGCACTTTAAAACATTGCCTGGGGCGCCCAGGTGGCTCAGTTGGTTAAGTGTCTGACTCTTGGTTTCAGCTCAGGCCTTGATCTCACCATTAATGAGATGGAGCCCTGCATTGGCTCCTCCTTTTGCCTCTCTCAGCCCCTCCCCCACTTGCTTTCTCTCTCTCTCCTCTCTCTCTTTTTCTCAGAATATATAAATAAACTTTGTAAAATTCTACAGAATTTTCCACAAATTGTTTATATACATTTATACAATATATACAATATTTATATAACAATAGCAGTGTTTGACCGTATCCTTCAAGGAATCCTAAAAAGACAAAAGAACTGAGTTCTAGCTTCTACATTTGCCAGTCATTTGGTATTACTCTCGGCAAGTTACTTAATCCTGTTGCCTTCATTTTCTTAACATGTCCAATGTGCAGGCATTACTCCCCTCACTGTAATGTTTTTATTTATTTTTGAGAGACAGAGACAGAGCATGAGCAGGGGAGGGGCAGAGAGTGAGGGACACACAGAATCCGAAGGAGGTTCCAGGCTCTGAGCTGTCAGCACAGAGCCTGACATGGGGCTCAAACTTAATGAACTGAGATCATAACCTGAGCTGAAGTCGAATGCTTAACTGACTGAACCTCCCAGGCGCCCCATACTCCCCTCATCTTAGAGAAGAAACATGCTTGAAGTTGAGTGACAGTAAACTTTTGGATTCAAGGCGTTATGACTTTCCCATCAAACTATATATTGAGATAAAGTAAGTTAATGGACAGGAAAGTGTTTTTCAAAGGAAACTGCCTTTACACTACCAGCTTTGTGGTGGCATCATAGACTGTAAGACTTAGAAGTAACTTCACGTTCCATTCCTCTGGTTTATTATTATTTTTTAAATATTGAAGTAAAGCCGAGTGCAAGTTTGTATTGCAATGTAAAAACAGTATGTTTTCCTATCTGTTTCATAGGGTTTTATGTCCTAATAGAATTTGGGAGGCTGAACACTAATAAGAAATACAGGTGAAAGATGACTCCTTTCTAATTTAAAAGTGATGAAATTTTAGGGGCGCCTGGGTGGCTCAGTCGGTTAAGTGTCCGACTTCGGCTCAGGTCATGACCTCACAGTTCATGGGTTCGGGCCCCGCATCGGGCTCTGTGCTGACGGCTAGCTCAGAGCCTGGAGCCTGTTTCAGATTCTGTGACTCCCTCTCTCTCTGACCCTTCCCTGCTCACGCTGTCTTTCTTTCTCTCTCTCAGAAATAAATAAAAAATATTTTTTAAAAAAGTGATAAAATTTTATTTCTGCTTGCTCATTTCTATTGAGTCCACTTACTCCTATACAACATGGGTTTTAACCGTGTAGTAGAGGACACATTATTATTTGTCTCCCTCCTCTTTTAGATTTATATGGATATTCTTCATTTATCATGATGACTGGTCACAGAGAGTAGCAAAAATACATTCCCAGGCATGAGGGGGAATGATGGCTTCTTCTTATTTCTTTCTTGTGGTGCCCCTTAGTAGCTGGCTCACCCAACAGGAAGAGGGGCTAATGGAATTTAGGAATACATCAATACATGGAATGGAAAAAAAAAACAAAAACAGGAAGAAGGCTTCCAGAAGAAACATTATGATAGGATATTTATTAAATAAATGTAAGTTCAAACATATCTCATCTTTGAAAATCAAATTAAGTCACAGCTTTGATGCACTTGCTCTTTCTGAGCCAGTTCTTGTCTTGCTTTCCTGAAGATATCCAGACACAGGTTTAGGATCTTTCAGTGTTGCAACACCCAAACCAAACCAAAACACAACATCAACAATTATACTCTGTGTTTTCTGAATACCGTTTTAATAATTTTGTTTCTTGAATCATTCATTCAACAAATAATTATTTCATTCCTACTATGTGCCAGGTACCAAAATAAGAAAATGCTATTAATATATTCAACAAGGTACTCTGCCTGTTACTAATGGGTATTCAAATCCTCAAAAGATTGATTTGCCAGGACCCCCTCAGCTCACTTAAAAAAGGGCCAGGCTGGCTGGAACTTTGGCCTGGCTTCAGGGGTAACTGCTTGAGGGGACCTGATGGCTGTGTTCTTTGTCTCCTCCTTTTCTCTTCCTTGCTCTCACCCTTGCACTCTTTTCTCCATTTCCATCCTAATATCTCTTCTCTATTTCACACTGCATATTAATTTTGTTCCCTCAAGCTACCTACTCCTACAAGCATACAGCTATAGCCACAAGGATCTCTGGGCTAAAATCTTTAAATACAGATTTATTTCTGGAGTAGAAAACAAACTTTTCCCAGCCAGCTTCAGTTAATTGCAAGGATTATACTTGGCCTGAGGATGTGCCTAACTTTGGACCAAGTGGTTGCATTACTTGCTCATGGTACCTGCCCACCACCCCTGGGGTTAGGGAGAGAGGATCTATTACCAGAATATGAGGGGGGGAGAGGAGGAAAAGGGTACAATCCTGTGTAAAAATAATCATTGAAATGACAGCATTTCACTAGTTTTCTAAGACATGTCATGAGGAAAAAAATCTAAAATTAATACATATCTGTTGAAAAACAGATGCAATTTCAGTTTAAAGTATAAAGAAAATGGACAATTTAAAAATGGAGAAATAAAAGAGCCCAAACTATTTTTTAAATATTTAATCAGCTTTCATTGTCTTCAAGACTCAGATAATACCTTAAGCATTTACTTGCCCCCCCAAGACTGGTTAGGATCTCCCTATTATACATAGTTGTATATATCTCTTTTCTTACAGTTAGCATAAGGGCAATTAATTAATTATTTGTTTAAAGTCTTTCTCTGGTAGGATTGTAACCTCCATGAGAGCTCACGAATCCAGAGCCTCACATAATGCCTGACAAATATGTAGTAAGCATTCAGTAGATGTTAATTTAATGAATGAAATGAGATGAATAAATCAGTTTGATACGGGATGATATCTTCTACTTTTGTTTCTTTGTATAGGTCAGAATTTTAAAAATAATGACTTCTATTCCATTTTTTTTCTTTTAAATATTTTGGAATCTGCATAATCCTACATTCTTCCATCCTTTGGGACAAACCTTTATAAAATGTGTATATCTGTAAAATGAGTAAGAGAGTCTATTCAATAGAACTTTAGAAAACAGAGACCAAACAATGAAAATTAAATTAATTTCATTTTTAGAATTGTTAATCTGTAACCATACTCTCTTGCAATCAGATAACAGGAGTAGTTGATGGAAAAGCCACTCCTAGATAATGATATGAAGCCATTTTCTCTGTGATAAAGTAATGTGAAACTTACTGTCCTTTATAGTAAAAGAATATGCAATTATTCTGTACAAATAGAATCAGGTTCTCTTCAGAAAAATTTAAAAGGTATAGAATTTCATATTAGAATGATTTCACTGTCAATTTTTAACCTCTTTTGTTGAAAATGGGACTAAAGTAAAGGCTTTACCAATCTCATGTTCTAAAGCTAAAGAAAACATATTTTCCTGGTACATGCTTATGGCTTCATTGGTAATCAAGGAATAAAGGTATTTCCCATCCGTTAATTCACTTAAACAGTCAGAACAACCCTTTGAAATTGGAATTGTTGTTTTATTAGCACATCACTTTTATGGATGATAACCTGGGGCTTGAAGAAGGAAGTCCCTAGGGGAGGGATTCAACACCAAGGACAGTACTTAGAAACAGTGGTATTTACTGAATGAATAACTTCTCAATATCATACTGACAGTAAATCAAGGGTGGAAGTGGGAAGTATATAATGATCACTGTTTATGTGTTATTATCATACGAAGCCTGTAATCCTCATGGTAATCCCATGAGGTGGACACCATTATGCTGATTGACAAATGAGGAAATAGAGACTCAGCATGGTTAAGTAAGTTGTTTCTGTTCTCGCAGCACTAGATGGGCAGCAGTGGCAAAGCCAGGAGTCTCACACAGCCTAGATCACTGCTCTCTGCATCTTCTCCTCAACCTCACATGCACGTATACTGAGGACTCCATCAAGCTGACCATCCTTGACTTTTGTCCTGTGCAGCAGCCTAGAGCTGCTACAGCCCAAGCCATGCACAAAAGTGCACTAGTCTCCTGAAAAAATAGGCCTTTCCAGCTCCCAGTAGCAGAAGCATCCACAATGGCATCTTTCTTCTCTGTGTGCCTGTCCATCAACCTTGGATTGATTGTAGTACTAGACGTTTGCTTTCCACGGCCTTCAGATGCAGACATCATGTGCTATGTGCCTCACATGCACAGTGTACACCTGTTTCCCTTTCTAATTACTGTCATGGGATAGCATAGTAATTCTTCATGCTAAGATTTCCCTGTTTAAATCACTGTGTGGCTTTTGTCTTTTGACTGAACACTTCTTAGACAAAGAGCTGGTCTAAAAGGACAGTAAAAACCTAAAGAAAGGAAGAGGGAACTCTTCCCACCCCACCCATTAACCTGGAATTCAGGCATTCACACCTGACTTGCTAATTCTTGGTCTTTAATAGGTCTGGATCTTCCAATCAACTAAGGTAGAAACATTTTGATTATTGCAATTTATTTACTCCTTAGAAGATAATATAAATGAAAATGTTTGGGAAATATACAAGTAAGATAACCCATTTATCTTACTACATACAGATTATGGTTACTTTTCTTTTACAAACTTCGGGGCTATTTTGTGTTTATATCTAAGACTCAGACATAATAAACAGGTATGATTCTCAAATGTAGTTAAGTTCCTTTCTGGATAAATAGTGAGACAAGAGTCTACAATGGCTTGCCAGTTGATAATTTCATTTTATTTCTGTTTTGAAAGAATTAATGACATTTTTCNTGCCCCACCCTCTCTGTTCTCAGCTCCATGTGGGGCCTTAGGGACACATCAGTCCACAGTTAACAGTCAATACAGGCGCCTGGGTAGCTCTTTCAGTGAAGTGACCAATTTCAGCTCAGGTCATGATCTCACAGTTTGTGGGTTCAAGCCCCGTGTTGGGCTCTGTGCTGACAGCTCAGAGCCTGAAGCTGCTTCAAATTCTCTGTGTCTCCCTCTCTCTTTGCCCCACTCCTGCTTGCATGCACCTCTCTCTCTTAAAAATAAATAAGCATTAAAAAATTAAACAAACAAACAAACAGTCAATAGTCAGCTCTCCACCCAGCAGGAAAACCCTGCAGGAAGAGTGCTGAGGGTGGGGAAGGACCCCTGGGAAGCTAAGTCTCCTCCAGTGCTGGTGAGCCGCTGAAGGGCTTTGTGAGTTGCAGGTTCCAATCCAGAAGGGTTCCTGGGGCCTGGGACTCTGAATTTCTTTTTTTAATTTTTTAATTTTTAATTTACATCCAAGTTAGTTAGCATCTAATGCAACAATTTCAGGAGTAGATTCCTTATGCCCATGACCCATTTAGCCCATCTCCTTCTCTCACAAGCCCTCCAGTAACCGTCTGTTTGTTTTCTATATTTAAGGGTCTCTTATGTTTTGTTAATGACATTTTTATTTAGCCATGGTTGCTTAAATGCTACTGTGGCCATGTTGAAGGGATCTCTAACAGGTTATCCAGGCCTTATTTATGTGGTCCCAACAATAAACTAAATAAACTCCATAAACTCAAAAGTTATGACAAATAGAGGCTCTGATGACCTGTGTTTAAATACTTCAGATTAGGTGCAGTTATACTGAAAGTCGAATTTGTTTGAAATCCTTAAAGAAAGGTTCCTCTTAATTTTCAAATGGTGTTTGTTACAGTTAATTAACATTGTTACACACATGCATTGAACTGCTTGTCATCCAAGCATATATGTACTCCTTTTTTAATACTATTTTTTATACTTTCTTTTCCTTCTTTATTTACTTGTTTATCTAATACCACCTTGTTATGCAACAGCTTGGGGTGGTCAAAAGTACAAGACATTGAAATTGAGATCAAGAGATGGCAAAAGGTTAGTGTTGGAAGTACGATACCAGTAGAACAGGCAGGTGACAAAACAAAGGGCACCTGAGCCAATTCTCCCTAAGGGTCAGCAGGTCACGGCCTCAAGGGAACTCTCACCCAGGGTTGCCAAATCTGATTTCTCAAAGAATGAAGAAAGGCAGGGTTCCTGATTTGTAAATATCAGAAACTCAATTGAAAAAAGTAAAAACTAACAGGGTTGAATCTCTGAAGCTAGAAGTTAGGTGGTAGTTTTCCTTGAAAGGGTGAGATGGTCAGGAGGGGTAAGGTAGAGCCTTGAGAAGTAAGGTAAGGAACTGCATTTAATTCTGAATGAGGGAGGAAGCATTGGAGTGTTTGAGCCACTTGGAACAACAATCTTTAATTGATTACCAAGCTTTCAATGACTACGTTCTTAAATGAACAATTGGCAGTAAGACATTACCTGTTACAATATTATCTGACATATTTTACTGTTCATTCAGATACTTGTATGAAGAAAAGAATATAGAGAAGTAGGATGAAAGCTGGGAGGTCATGTGGGAGGCTATTACAATAGTTCAAGTGAACTTGAATGATGGTGGCTTGGTCCAGGAGGCAGTGGCAGAAGGCTTGGTAGCAGTGATGTGTTTTACTCCTGAGCATTGATTCTACTGGCTCTTTCTTTAGTCAGGTCTTTTCAAGGTGACCTGACTACTACCCTCATTTTACAGACAGAGGTAAATATGGTAATACATTTGATGAGGCTGGGACTTGAACATTGGTGCATAAGTCACTTGAGTGAATCATTATGCCCAATTTAAAAGGAGCAGTTAAATCTTGGCAAGAAAATGACTATCTTGGTTCATTGTCCAACTGGGAACACGGCTAGAAGTGTAATATACCCAGAGCGTGACCTTGCTGCTCTTCTGCGGCGGGATCTGTCCATGTAGCCTGGCCAGAGAGACACTTGACTCTCACGTGGTCCAGCCCCTTAAAGCAGAGACTGCCACAAAAGAAACAACATTAATCTTTAGTGGAGCATGGTTCCCAAATAGGCAACTGACAGAAGCACTTAACAATGCACTGAAAGGACTACTGATAATCCTGGAAGCTAATAGGTTATGTTCCAAAGTTTCAAAGCAATTCAGGAAAAAAGGAACACTGAAAAGTTATAATTGGGCTCTTTGTGAGATGTGTTTTGATCAGAGAATCTTTTGATCCCTTCTTCTTGCAATTCCTTGTGTCCCTTATATTTATATAGCAAATTAAAATGTGGTGCTTTATAGTTTACTTGTTGTCATGTGGATTTTCTTTCTTGAGCTTCGAAAAATGATGTGAAGTAGACAAGAAAGCATTTTATTCCTCAGATAGAAAAGGAAATTAAGCTGAAGAGAAATTACATATTTGGGTCAAAGGGACTTGGTAGAAACAGTACCTATATCTTTACGTTTCTACCCTGAACTCTCTCCACTATGCCACACCGCCTCCCAAATACCACCACCTTGGCATTAGCCTGGTTTTTCTTTCTTCCCAGAGTCAGAAACCCACTCTGAATGCCAGAATCAAGTCATCCTTCAGAAAAGGATTTATTATTATTATAGAGGAATATATGTTCTCTCTAACCTCAAAAATATGAAGGAAGCTCTATCGATAAATGAAGTTTTTCCCCTTTGGATTTACTTGTTATTCGTACTCAGATTGTGATCAGCTGGTGTGCTACACATGGTATGAGCTACATTCTGTGTAGCTTTCTATCTCATTCATTTTGCACTAAGCCACTTTTTTCTTTTTCATTTTATACAATGATATTCAGCACTGCACACTCAAAATCATCTTGCCATCATGCTGTGAAAGCTTACCCCATTTTTAAAAAATAGAGGCATACTATATTACTATTTAGAAACTCTGAAAAAGATTGAGTAGCATACATATAAATCATCTAGGCATTCATCGGGAATTAATTGCTTTCAAACACCAAGAATGCTCAATAAACAGCTGATGAAAAATTAAAAGGTGTCTTAGCAGTGGTGCATTATCTGAAGATGGGGATCTTACTGGTTGAATGCATCTGTTACAAAAGCATTAGTAAGCAGTGTACTTCTTTGTAAAACCCAACCACAAGGGACTCAGAGACTTCGACTTCTTTTAAACAAGAATTCTTAAAATAACTTCTGAAAGCCATCGGATAATTATCTTGCTTTTCCCATTGAAAAACCTGATGCATCATAAAGGAAGAAAAAAAACCTTACCAAAATCTTCTCTTGAGAGCAGAGGTGAGACTAGGAGTCTTGATTTCTGAACACATCAGTCATCATTTTAACTTTCTTTAATTGGCCCGTTGGCTATCTGTTTCCAGAGTTGGCTTCTTTTAAATTGTTTTTTGTAGATCTACTCCTTAAATTCTACACCTATTTATCTGTTCCACAGCCATCATTTCAAAGACTTACCAGTGGCTGTTCTCAACAGGAAACCATATAAGACTATTGGAATCAACTGGGAAATATTACAAAACACACTTCTCCTGGGGCGCCTGGGTGGCTTAGTCGGTTAAGTGTCCGACTTTCGCTTAGGTCACGATCTCGCGGTTCATGCGTTCGGCCCCGCGTCGGGCTCTGTGCTGACTGCCAGCTCAGAGCCTGGAGCCTGTTTGTCTTTGACTCCCTCTCTCTCTGACCCTCCCCTGCTCACACTGTCTCTCTCTCTCTCTCCTAGAAATAAATAAAACATTAAAAAAAAAACCACACACTTCTCCTTTCTTTTTTCTCTTCCCTGTCATACTCTGACCCTAACCTTATAAGACCACTTCCGAAATCACTCCTCATAAAGGTCCTTGAAACAAATTCATGGAAACACTGGTAAGATCATTTTCTCCCAAGCCTTTTTGACTGTGTAATTACCAAGAGAGCAAAGAATTTTACTATTGCAAACAAAAGTCACAAATCACCCAAGCTTAGCAAAACACAGAATATAAACTAGGGCAATAAGATATGAGAAACAAATTATATTTTTAATATTCTTTCCATGTTAATAATCTCTAAAATGTTTTTGACAATAGTTACAAGGAATTTGAAAATGTATTACCGCTGTACATTCATGCTCCCAATAGTTTATTATAATAAGATTTTAATCTTACAGAGTTGTTTCAGCTCATTTCTCCAAGATGTTATTACTTTGTAGAATAACTAAGAGACGGGCAAGTACTTACCCGACATACTCTAGAGTGTTCATCATTAAGCTCTGAATACCTACACCTGGAGAATTGAGCTTAGTCAATCACTATAGTTAAAAATTAACTGGGTAAAAAAAAATAAGCATAAGTACATTAGAGACAGCTTAGATATTTCCCAGAAGAAAGGCCATAAGTTGGTGGGTGGGCCAGAGAAAAAGTTAAGGAGATAGGTTCCAGATACATGAGAATACAAAGGTCTTTTGCTTCATGTTAGATACTCCTGACTTTTCTCATGGGCTTTCCTGTTTCTAAGTCCTGAAACTGTAAATAATTGAAAAGTCCTGCCCTCTCTGCATTCTGCCTCCCACATACAGTTGATTCTCTTCTTAATGTATTATTTGTGTACATATTGAACACTGTCCCACTTTTAGCTCCTTATTTAAGTGTCTCCACTTACTGCCAATGCTACCCCCTAATTAGAGCTAAAACCAGGAGGAAAAAAAATGGAACCGAAAGATCTCATTCACAGTGTGGACCAAACCTCTGACCTTGTGTGAAGGTAGAGGCCTGGGACTGGGGGATGGAAATCCAGTTCCTGGAGAGAGAGCCAAGATGAAAAAAAATCACAAAACTCAAAAGTTGAGTCTAGATGAAGAAAAAATTAGTATGCTTATTAATTTTATGCAAGCGAAAAGAGGAAACTATCAAAATAGAAAATGGGTTATAAATTATCTAAAACTTGGAAATAGGCCAAAGACCTTACTGGGTGTTCCTTCAGGGTAGAAGGGGTTTTTGTTTGTTTGTTTGTTTTGTTTTTTAATGACTAGGGTACTGTACAACTCAGTGGGAGCAGAAGTTAAGTTATCAAGTTTGTTGGGTAAAACAGATACAGCAAAGCTTGGAACTTACTGCCTTGCAAGACATTAAGCACTTTTGTATGTAAGCCAGGTATCTTATCCTGACATTCTTTGATTAAATTACCCATTTACATCTTGCTCCTAAAATGTTCTTGGGTCTATTTAAATAGCTTCAATATCTTTCTCATTAGTGTTTTGTACTTGTATGATGTCATGAATATTAATCTTTTGAGAATTAGACTTTAACAATTTGGCAGTTCATCTACCAAAGTGTCCAATAAAACTCACCTGACAGAAGTAAATTGTGTTGCCAGAGGTATATATACCTAATGGGCTACTAAGCCCAGATATATTTTTTTCTCGGCTCCTTCAGTGAATTCCAAGTAATAAGACAACTTGAGCTTTTCTTACTCTCTAGTTTTTTCCATCTGGTTTCATTTCCCATTCCCCCTTACCTCCACTTCAGTTCTGTCCTCGCTGGTAAATTATTCCCTGTGGGTATCACTTCAAACTGTGTGTTTGGCTTTATGATCTGACTGGTGATTGCTGCGAGGGGCTGATGGAGATCTATTGTCTGCTGGAAGAGAAACCAGAATGTGGTTTGTTAGTCTTTTTTGTTTGTATCTTTTTGTGAGCTCGAACAAATCAAGTAAGAATTTCATGCCCACTAGGAAGAAAAATAGTTGCATGAGATCTAGAAGAGTGAAGTTTTATATTTTTATGTTTACATCTGCCCTGTGACTGAGTTGTAAAATAAGCTAAAAACTCCATGTTTCTGTGTGCCTGTGAACAACAATGTACTTTCCTAACTATGGAAAGTGTTAATAGATTATTGTCTCTTAAATTACAGGAACTTTATTCTGTTCATTTATAAGAGATAAGTGCTTATAAAATAGAACAGTTACCAAATTTGCAAATAAAAAGAAACCAAACTTAAACAATTATTGTAAATGTGCTAGAACCTTAAGGACAAAAAATTCCTTCTTACATAAGCTGCTAGCTTAGAATAATTTTTGGAAAAGAACCTTAGTTTACATAATTATAATGACTACTTAGACAAATTAGACTGGTTTAGTGATTTTCATTTAAAAAAGCAGTAACTTTTTGTCTTTTCCTTGAATGAATCATTATTAGTATGAAGTAAGCATAGCTTAAAATAAAAGAAAGGTTTGGGTTTGTTTTTTCATGAAAAGACTAAGCTAATTTTTTAAAACTTTGTATGTTGGTTTTCTGATTAAATAAATTAACATTAGTCCTACATACTATTTACTATTATTAATAATGCACATTTTTTCAGCCGAATTGAATCATAATACCAACAAACATTTTTATAGCAATAATCATGTTTTATATTATGTCAGCTTACTTGCAGTGTCAGAGATCTTTAAGTAACTTAAATACTTGTACTAATGTCAAATTGAGTTATTTTTGAATAATCTTTGAACAGTTGGATCATTCATAATTAAGGTCAATGCTAAAACATTGATTACTGAGCATAATTTTAAGTTTATAACTTTTGCTTCTTATTTTTACATACTCCATAGAGTGGATATATCTTTGTGTTATATTAATGAACATGATCATTTTAGTTTCTTTAAGAAAACATGAAAGGGATCAAAAAAGAGATGTGTGTGTCTGTAATTTATTGAACTATGTATATTCATGGGATTTGCTCATGAGCTAAGAGTCTTGTGAGTGAGAGACTGTTACCAATCCCTATCTGTTGGTTTGCTCTGTAAAACAGAAATTGCTACTTTAATTAAAAATTTACTTTTAATTTTTAAGTGGTTGAGGCTATCTTATTTAATTTTGGGCGGTCAAGGCTATCTTAGGAGAAATACCACTCGGTATATGATTTTTGGTTTTTAAGGCTTAATGAGAGTACTTTTGTCTACAGTAAAACTCATCCTGTTTTAGAACATGGAAAGGCATAGTCAAGGACAAACCCACAGAGAGTTAGCTAACTGCAAGTTTGTACCTTTTGACCGTCTTCACTCATTTCGGCCACTCATGATTCAATCTTAGCTCAACAACCACATTTTTTTACTGTTTTGTTGCTTTTTCCTTCTCAAGATTGGATTCTAAATTGAGAAAAAAATAAGAAAATTTGTAGTATGTTTTTTACACACAAAATTATTTTTGGGTTTTTGCATAAAGCCCCTGCAAATTTTCAAAAGTTTCTTACTATGCTTTATACAAAGAAGAGTGCTAAAAGTAATTAACTTTGTTTGATATGCTCCATATTTCTTAATTAGTTTAATGCTTTTGTAAGACTTGCCTGGAAAGAGCTGTCAAATCAGAAAACATGCTCAGTCTTTCTTAGATTAAGTTTGTATAGGAAACATGATATCCATAGAGATATTTCACAAATTGTATTCTTTATGGGAAGGCCCTGAAGATTTTTTATTGCTTTTGTGATCCATGATATGTTCTTACCTTTGAGGGAAACATTGATAGTGATGTACTGCACATCAATAGAAAATTTTCCTCTCCTCCATTCTGATATTATTGATCATTGGATTAAAATAATTACAATCACTCAGTCTCCTTCTCAAATAGGGTTTTGCTTTCTTTGGATTCTTGCTTAAAGATCCTGCTATATAAACATCGGGTTACAGTACGTGTCTTCAACATGTATGAACAGACTGAGAGTCTTGAAGAAAGGATTGTGTCAGGTGCTCTGAATAATTGGTGTGTCAAAAAATAAACTTTTGGGTATGGGCTTCCAAGCTTATTTTAGGTAGATAATTCTCAGACTGAGTCAACATCTTCAGAGCTTTTTCCAGTTTGGAAGTTGATCTACTTCCAAAAGCTGACTGCTGACACAAAGTCCAGATCAATACCATAGGTCTGAAGAGGGAAACGGAATTGGTGTTTGTTTGGATTATTGTTTATATTACCTTTAACATTCTATTCTTTTAATGTATATATAAGAGGAAGTCCTTTTTCTCTCCTTGAAATCTGTTTCTAATCCATTTGGTTGACTGTGCTTTTATAAACAGAAATGAAACATTTATTTTTAATTAAATTAAATTAAATTTTAGAGAAAGAGCACAAATAGGGAGAGGAGCAGAGGGAGAGAGAGAGAGAATCGGGGCTTGCTCCCACAGCCCTGGGATCGTGACCTAAGCCTAAATCAAGAGTTGGATGCTCAACCGACTGAGCCGTTCAGATGCCCCAGAAGTGAAACATTTTTAAATAGTGTTTGGTACTCTCTAACACCTTGGAATTCAGAAACAAATCTTTTACTGAGTCTTCTTACTTTTCAATGGCAATATGTATTGTTTATAAATTCAGTAATAACCTGTGTTCTTTTCTATCAGCTTATGGTTGAACGAATCAATAACGCAACCAAGGCTGTGCCTGCAGTGCCATACTTGACAAATCTCATTTTATCAGGTATGATAATCTCACTAATAAGGAACAAGGATCAGTCTTATGTGAGAATCCAGTGTGTACATAGGCCTTCTAAGAAAACTGGGTTGGTCCTTTGATGAGAGGATTGCAATCCTTTAGGTGATAAAAAAGGATACTCTGAGGCAGGTCACTCCTTAGCAAAGTTTGAAGACCTCCCCAAAAGATGTATTGTCCCAAATTTAGAGGTATGGCAGAGAAAATTTGGACAGAGAGAGATTATCTTGGTTTTGGTTTCCTAGTCTCAGGATAGAAGGGCCTATAATAGAAGAGTTTAAAAAATTCAATCCAAGATTCCTTATGAAAATCCTGAGACAGGAGTCAATTACCTTTTATTATCAGTTGTTCAGTACTGTGCAGCTCTGGGTTGGCAGGTAAACTCAAGGAGGCCATGCGGTTGTGAACATGCTTATTGTACCTATGTAAATCATTAGACCAAAGTTAATGAGCCCAGCTATTTTGTGATCATGGATACTATTTGGAGGTTATTTATAATCCCCAAAAGTCTAGAGACTGTCAGAAAAATTACCTCCAAGTTGGAGATTGCTAAAAGAGATGACTTGGTGTACTTTCAGTGTAGAGTTGAGCCCGACCTTCTCTTGATCAGATTACTTTGCAATATGGTAGGAACAGAGATTAATTTATAGATTTTTCAGCCAGTTCCCTTATTAATTGAATTAAATAAAATTTTTGACACATGCTTATTTATATTTGTATGAGAATACAAATGTTTCTAATCTTTTGAAAAGTATACATTAACACTGGTAATGATTATATAATCATGACTATGGACAGATATTTGGTATAGTGATATGTCATATTGCTAAGTGGAATGGACTCTTACTATGGTCTTTTAAGGCACTTGACTAATTGTTCTAAGGATACAACTAGCAAGAATAGCAATAATAGTAACAATTGTTAAAAGTGTGCTATTTAATACTCTAGAGATTTTGCTTATATTACCCATTATTCTCACCATAGTCTATGTGGGATGTATTTTCCTTCTTTTGTAGATAGGAAATTGAATCTCCAAATTCACACAGTTAGTAAAAGTGGCAACACAGTTTTCATCCCAAATCTGTCTGACTTTAAAGCTTTTCCTCTTCAATGGTTTTTCTACTATGCTAATCAGCCTGCAATGAACACAGTTCCTCTCTTCAAGGTCCTCACCAAACTAAAAGGAAAATTTTTTTCAACATGCAAAAATGTCGGCAATAGTTTTTGAAAAAAATCCACGTGTAAGTAGACATGCCCAGTTCAAAACCCTGCTGTTCAAGAGCCAATTGTATATTATGCCTAATCTCTATTTCAGATTGATTTTGGCAAGTTATGTTTCCTTTCTAGGATTCAGTTTCTCCTTTTCTGAAATGTTTCCTCTCCAGTACATTTTTTTTTTTTAATTTCACACCCATTTGCTATCCTGTTTACACTTTATGTTATTTATTACCTCTTTGCCAGCTTGGATTCCATTGTTAATTGTCAGAATTACTCCCTGATTTACACTATTGATCTTTCTATTGACTTGCTAAAACTGAATTTTGATTTAATCCAATGTCATCTCCTCTCTGTCTGCATCTGGGCAGCTGAAATGTGCCTGACGAAAAATCTACAACGATGCTAACTGTTCTCATTTTACATAGATAACTGTTAATGTCAAAGCAGTCCTCGTGGAGAAAAGCCCATTATATTTTTACTGCTAGTTAATTCACTCTCCAATCTTTTAGATAACTATTTCTTTCCTTCTTTTGCTCCAAACCTCCAATACTTAGGCCTTCTCTTCACCCTGTGCTGATGACCCTGAATCCCCTGTTTTGTTTGTTTGTTTTTAGAGTTTTTAAAATTTATTTTGTTTTTAATGTTTATTTATTTTTGAGAGTAGAGAAGCGACAGAGAAAGCGAGAGAGACAGAGGATCTGAAACGGGCTCTGTGCTGAGAGAAGAGAGCCCGATGTGAGGCTCGAACTCACTAGCCATGAGCCGATGTCAGACATTTAATTAACCGAACCACCCAGGTGCCTCTGGATCCCCTGTTTTTATTGAGAAAACAGGCGTATTTATAATACTTCCACATGATGCCATCACTACAGCTTCCTAGCTACTTGTAACTCTATCCATAGACTACAGCTTTACTCTAAATTGAATGGATGCATTGTCCTTGCTCCCAGCTAAGTCTCCCTCCACTGATACAAAGTATCTCATTCCTTCTTTTCTCCCCCATGATACTGCACCTGCAAGTATCTCCCTGTTGCTTCATCAGTTTTTACAGGCTAGTGGATTATTACCAGAGAGCACACAAAAATGTTGTAATAAAACTGCCTCTCTGGCTACTGCCTCATTCTTTAATTCCTGTGTACAGAAATGTCCTCAGAAGACTTGCCTAAAATCATTGTGTCCACTTCTTTTTTTTTTTATAATGTTTATTTATTTTTGAGAGACAGAGAGAGTGTGAGCAGAGGAGGCACAGAGAGAGAGGGAGACACAGAATCTGAAACAGGCTTCAGTCTCTGAGCTGTCAGCACACAGCCTGATGTGGGGCTCGAACTCAGGAACCGTGAGATCATGACCTGAGCTGAAGTCGGATGCTTAACCGACTGAGCCACCCAGGCACCCCCATTGTGTCCACTTCTTATCTGCCCCTTTCTTCCTTTCTTGCATCCATCTTATTCAACTTCCTCTCCCCAACTCTGACTACTGCCAAAGGCATTAGCGATCTCCATACTGACAAAAACTGTGTTCAGCTATCAGTTCTTATATTATTTGAATGAAACCAGCATTTGACATGATTGGGAGTGCTCACCTTCTTTAAACACTTTATTTCCTTGCTTTAGAACTTTCACTTCCTCTTTTGGTTCTCTCTCTAGCTCTCTGGACACTCATTTTCAGGCTCTATTGCTGACCATCGCCACAAATTTTTAAGTTTCGGTGTTTTCTGGAAGTTAGTTCTTAAACCTTTTTGCTATCTAAATTCATTGCATAGGTGAATTTATATAGAATTATGACTTTATATACCAACTGTATATTGATGAATTACAAATTCATGAAGCAGCATTCAGTGTGTTGAGCATATGGGTTAATATTTTGGGGAGTATCATGGGCCTAATCTTTCTGCCTGGTGGAAGCTACTCCATTGCTTCTTGTCCTGGGTCACTGCTATGGACTGAATTGTGACACCCTGTACCCCAAATTCATGTATTGAAGCCATAGGACCCCAGTGTGATGGTATGTGAGATGAGGGCTTTGAGAACTAATTAGGTTAGATGAGGTCATGAGAGTGAGGCCTCATGATGGGATTAATGCTCTGATCAGAAGAGGCTAGAGAGCTTTCTTCCCTCTCTCTCCACCATCCCTCTCCATCCCCCATGCACTGAGGAAGGTTCATGTGATGACACACCCAGAAGGTAGCCACCTGCAGTCCAAGAGAGAGCTCTCACCAGACACCAACCCTGCTGGCACCTTGATCTTGGGCTCCCAAGTCTCTAGAACTGTAAGAAATAAACACCTGTTAATTGAAGCCACTCAATCTATACTATTTTATTATGGCAGCTCAAGTAGACTGAGAAAGTCACCATGTAGATCCAGAAAACCAGGGCCTAATAACTAGAAAGATGGACTCTTTTTTGCCATGTCTTAATTCACGATGGAACATGAGCATCTGCACCTTAACTCTAAGCCACAGGAGCCAGATTATAGCTGCGCTTTCTCTGGAAAAGTCAGCAAAAGCCAGATGCTCAGCTGAAGGTCCCTGATAGAATCTGTTTTGAAGTAGTCAGAAGCTAAGTGTGACACTTGATAGTCATTGGCAGTCTTGGTGTTCATCCTGTTCAACACTATATTCTAGGTCCTCAGCACAGTTCATACAACATGGGACTAGTAGTTCAGTACCTGTTTTATGCTTGATGAGTGTTGATTGAATGAGTGAACATGGAGCAAAGTCTTCTTTTATAATATTGATCATTAAATAAGCTTTTCTTTCTTTTTTTTTTTTTTTTTTTTTTTTTTGGCTTACTTTTCAATACTACCATTAGAAATGAGGGTGTTTTCCACCCTCTCCTGCCTGCAGAGTTAACATGATGATGTATAAATGAGCTCACTGGAGCTAAATATGCTACATTCAAATTGATATTTGTCACACAACTGTTTGTCATTTGTAGGATTAATAGTACTTGTTTTTTTTTAATGTTTTTATTTATTTCTGAGAGAGAGAGAGAGACAGACAGACAGACAGACAGCTTGAGCAGGGGAAGGTCAGAGAGAGAGGGAGACTCAGGATCTGAAACAGGCTCCAGGCTCTGAGCTGTCAGCACAGAGCCTGACGTGGGGCTCGAACCCATGAACTGTGAGATCATGACCTGAGCCGAAGTCAGACGCTTAACCGACTGAGCCACCCAGGCGCCCCGGATTAATAGTACTTGTATCCAGACTAGAAGTTACTACCTGAAATCATTCAGTAAACATTCATTACTATAAATTCTCATGAATATGGTTAAAAAATGCAAGTTTTAAGTTGATGTGGGACTGTTGTTTTAAAATCATGTTCATAATTCTTCAAATTCTTAAATAATGGCTTAATTGCTGTGTAAAAGATAGGAGGATTGGGTTGGTTTCATACGGCAAAGCAAATTGATTCTTTTCACTAGTCTGGAAATAAGTGAATGACTCCAATTTATGCCAAGTGTTTTATGTGTATTTTCTCATTCAGTCTTCCAACAGTTCTCTGGAGTACATATTATTGTACATATTATGAATAACCACATATTTAAGGCTATATAAAATCTTGGCAACTTCTACTGCCAGGAGACGACTGTACATTCCAGTGTAGTAAAGACTGTCAGCTGTAGTAACACTGCTACTCTTCTGGGTCTTGTAGATGAAATTAGTGGACTTTCAAGCTTTATAGGTCATAATCTATATTAGTGCCTTAGAATACAAAGACAGCTGAAGTTTATTTATGAGGTAGGTTGTAGAGAGAAACATGAAGATTTGAGTTGCCTTCAAGCCGTGTATTCACTTCAAAATTGGTCACTGTTTATACTCACGCTTCCAATCAATAGGTCACAGAGGTGAAACCAGGGCAAGTCTGCAATTTCCCAGACCACACATGACCCCGTTCTTCAAATACTGATAATGACCCTGACTTTAAATTTTTGCCAGATGGCTTTCTGTGAGATGAGTTGGATGTCTTCCTGAGGCTGACATGATCAGTGGATGATTCTCGGTTTCCACTTAAGGACTGAGGCTTGAAAACAGCAGGGTTGAATTTGTAGATGCTGCATGTTCATTAAATAGCTAGACTCAACTTTATGCTTTCAAAGTCAGCCAATCTTGGCCTAAAGTCTAATATAAAAGGGCATTTAAACAGGGCTTTGGGTAAATACATGATTTCCTTAGGAGTTGTCATTCCTTTTGACACTTGAATTATGATTAATTAATAAAGAAAGATTAGGTACCTGAAATAACCACATGAATCATGCCTGCTAACATGATTATACCCTGCATGTGGAAATTAGTTTGACCTTTTCATAAAAAGAAAGTATGTGTAGTACTATTATTGTTCTGTGGTATGGCACATTTTTTCCCCAACATTAAAGAGAGATGGCAGATAAAAACACATAATTCACATTATGCCTAATGACCATTATGCCTAATGACCTTTAAATTAATTTAATTTAATACTTAAATAGCTAATAATTATCATGATTTTCAAATCAAATAATATTAAAAGTAAAATGCTGGTTACCCATATCCCACTCCCAGATGTGACCACTTTTATTTGTTTGTTGGGTATCCTTTTAGAGATTTTTAAGATGCATGTCAAGACAAATATATATTCTTACTTTTATTCTTTTGTTACTTAAATATATATTCTTACTTTTATCCCTTTGTTACTTATATATAACCTACTGTTTTTTCAACTTAATAACACATCTTAGAAAATTTTCATAGTAGTACACTTTCTCTTCTTTTCTATATCTGCATAGTAGTATTCCATTGTACAGCTGTATGTATGTCAAAAAGCATTTGAGTTGTTTCCAATGTATCTTATTATTCCAGACAATGTTGCAACAAATACATGTGTATTGTATTTCCAGATATACTCATAGATTTTCTACAAATAGTGACAGTTTTACAGACTTAATTCCAATGTGCATATCTTTATTTACCCTTTTGTTGCATCCTAAGGTTATTTTTAAAAAATCTTTTTCCATCTTTTTTAAAGTCTTATTTAAATTCCAATATATTATATCTATATCTATATCTTTAATTTCTTTTTTTTTTGCACTGACTTATAGCCCCAGAATAATGTTTGAAAATAATTGTAATGCATCATATGGTCCTTTCCCTTACTTTAGTAGGAATTCCTTTCATGTCTGATCTTTAAACATAGCTTTCAGGCTGACACAGGTGGATTGTCTTATTAAGGTAGTATTCACATATTCCTAGATAATTAAGAATTTAAAAAAAAATCAAGAATAACTCTTGAATTTTTCAAATATCTTTTCAGTGTCTCTAGAAATAACCCTATGTTTTTTTGTTCTTTAGCTCTTTCCATATGATTATTTATCTGAATAAAGTTACTAATGTTGAATTGTTCTTATATTCTTGGATTCTGAATTTATAAGATTGACCTATACATTTCCTTTATGTTCAAAGTTTGTTAGATTTTAATTTCAATGTCATTTTCTTTATAAAATTTAATTGGAAATATTCATTTTTAAATGCTTTTTAATAACTTAGACATCATGATGATTATCTAGTTTTTAAGTTGACTATATCCCTTATGCTGTACTTTTTATTCCTGTGACTTATTTATTTTAGAAATGGAAGTTTGTAGCTCTTAATCCCCTTCCCTGTTTCATCTATTTCCCAACCTATCTTCCCTCTGGCAACCACCAGTTTGTTCTCTGTATTTATGAGCCCATTTCTATTTGTTGTTGTTGTTGTTCATTTGTTTTGTTTTTTAGATTCTACACACAAATGAAACCACATGGTATTTGTTTTTTATTGTCTGATTTATTTCACTTAGTATAATATCCTGTAAGTCCATCCGTGTTGATATAAATTCTAAGATTTTATTCTTCTTATAGTCGAGTAATATTTTGTGTGTGTGTGTATATACACATATGTATATATGTATACATATATATGTATGTACATATATATGTGTGTGTATCTATCTACATATATATGTATATGTATATATATATGTAGATACATATCTATCTATCTACACATATATATACATATACATATATATGTACACACACACACATATATATATATCACTTCTTATTTATCCATTCTTCTATCAATGGATTCTTAAGTTGCTTCCATATCTTGGCTATTATAAATAATGCTGCAATAAATATAGGCATACATATATCTTTTTTAATTAGTGTTTTTGCTTTCTTTTGGGAAATAGCCAGAAGTGGAATTACTAAGTTGTATGATATTTCTATTTTGAATTTTCTGAGGAACTTGTACACCATTTTCCATAGTGGCTCATCAATTTACATTCCTACCCACAATGCACGAGGGTTCCCTTTTTGCCACATCCTTGCCAATTCTTGTTATTTCCTGTCCTTTTGATACGAGCCATTCTCACTGGTATGTGGTGATAGCTCATGGTGGTTATCTGCTCTTTAAATATTTGGCAAATTTCCCCTGTGAAGATCATATTGGCTTGGTAATTCATTGGAAGAAGATGGAGGACTGACAATTTTCACAATTGCTTCTGTTTGGATTTTCTATGTCCTCTAGGGACAGTTTAGCTTAATTATATTTTCCACTAAAAGTACTCATTTTACCCAGGTTTTCAAATACATTTTTCTATGTACAGCACACATTCAGAATGGAGCAATATATCTTTGATATTACAAATACCAAATCTCCATCCTCTCCACAGATCTTATCTCTTAAAATTTAATTTCTCTTACCAGGGAGAAATTTAATTTTTCTCTTAAGGGGAGAAAAAATGAAAATATGATGGAGACACATTATAGTATGTTAAAATAGTTTTTAGGATTATTTCAGAATTCTCTTATTTCTCTCTTCTAACCCTTTATCTTTTTTTATTTTTTGGATTTATATCTTTTTTCTTGGTAAATTTAATAATTATTTAAAATATCTTATTTTCATAATTTCAAAAAATGGCTTTTGAAGTTATATATTAATTCTATTCACTTTCCTTTCTTAGCTTATTTATTTTTTCTTCTAAACTACTTAGGTTTTTTCTTCTGTTTTCCCTCTATTTTTAATAGTGTTTTTCTATCTTTTTTAGTTGGTGCTTTTTAAATTATTTCAGCTAATGCTGTGTTATAGAATTCTGATAAGTAGTATTTTTATTTATCATTATTTTCTAGAAATACTACAATTTTTGTTCATAAGAGTACTTAAGAAAGTTTTTATAATTATTTCCAGGTACAGAGATTTTTGTTTTTCTGATTTGTCTATTAATTTCTAGTTTTATTATATTGTGATTACAGAATGTTGCCCATGATTCCTTATTTTTAGATTTTATTGAAGTTTTCTTCATGACTTGATATTTCATATTTCATGAATGTGCTCTTAACCTTTAAAAGAGATACAGTCTCTACTTTTGAGGCACAGCGCCTGATATATTCACATTTAGACGAAGGGAGATGAGTAAAATTCTTCTATTTTTGATCTCCTTTCTATATGTTTTTCTATCTCCATCAATGTTTGCTTATATAAGTTGTTGTTATATTGCATTTAAATAATAAATATTCATACCTCCACATCTTCATTGTGAATTTTACTTTTTGTGTTATAAAGTGTCATTCTTGTTTCATACAATACTTATTTGTCCTGAATCCAACTTATCTGAAATTAAGGTTAAACTTTTGCTTTATTATTATTATTTCTTTATGTGTCTGTGTGGGAGGATGGGGCATTAGTCAGGTAAAACTTGGATATTCTTTTTGTTATGAACCATTATGAATCTTGCTTTTTGACATATCTATCTAGTGTATAAAGTTTGCTTTTAAGGCAATTTGAAGATCCTTTTATTTATTTATTTATTTTTTAAATGTTTATTTGTTTACTTTGATAGAGAGTGAGCACACGCATGCATGCATGAGCAGAGGGAGGGGAAGAAAGAGAGGAGAGAGAATCCCAAGCAGGCTCCACCCTCTCAGTGCAGAGCCAGATGAGGGGCTCAATCTTTGAACCCTAAGATCATGAACCCAAATCAGGAGTTGTTTGCTTAACCAACTGAGTCACCCAGATGCTCCAATTTGAAGATCCTTTTAGAAAAACAACTTGAAATGTGTATTGCTTTAGAAATATTTGTGTCAATTTTGGATATATTTGTGTGTGTGTGTGTATATGCATGTGTTTATGCTTCCTCTATTTACGAAGGTGAGCATTAAGGTATGTATTTGCTTTCTAGTGCTTTCTAGTGGCTACCTTTGTAATTAAGTCTTCCTGTCATATTCACAATTTTCTATTATTTTAGGCATTATTAGTTATGAGCAACTTGGCATAACATGGCATGCATCTTCTTTCCTTGACTCTGCACTATCATATTTTGTTTAAAAAACATTAAATTTCCTAGTGTTTGTCTTTGTACTGTTTTCTACATTTAGTGTACTATGTCAGCTTTAAATGACATTTTCAGCCTTAGCAGTTATAGATGAGTCAGTCAGTGAACTTGCTCTAATCACCACCATCTTTTTCCTTTCTCTTCTGAATATTTGTGTCTTGTATCATCTCTATCTTTTTAAAGTCTATAACATTCATACATATCTTAATGGTCTAAATTTTAGACTATGAGTATATTCATTGTTCCTCATGAGAAAGTTTCCCTACATTTATTCTAGTAGTTTCCTCACAAAGAAAGAATAGTCTTTGATTTTTAAAATGTTAAATATATGGTCTTTATAATTGATGGAAGACTTGGTTAGATATAAAATACTTAGATCATATTTTCTTTCCTTGAGAACGTCATGTTTTTCACCATTGACTTTGCTTTGGAGAAGACTGAAGTGAAGTTGAACTTATTTTTCTTTACACAAATCTTGATCTTCTTGCATTTAAGCTTCAAAGATTTTCTTTATATTCAAATTTTAATAATTTGATTGCATATGTTTTTGTTTGACCATTATGAAACAGCTCTCTGTAGTACATAGCGTTTACTTTTAGTATGGAGATTCAAGACTTTTGTTTTAATTTCAAAAAGGTTCTTTCATAATTTTGTTTGAAAGTATTTGCTCTGTCCCTTTGCTAAGGTTTTCTTCTTCAGAGACTCCAACTATAGGTATGTTGACTCTGCATTGTATTTCGTCTATCATTACCATTTTCACACAAGGCTTAAAAATGTATTTCTCGTTATTTTAATTTCATTTTGGCCATTATTCTTATGTGGGTCTTTGCTGTCTCTTACTCATCCACCCTGCTTATTTCCCTCTGTGTTTCTTCCAATATTGTCTTCATTTTTGTCATGGTTTGGTTCTTTTTTCTTTTTCATATCTGATGCATATTAGCTCACTTCATCGTCATCTCTTTCTTGAGTTTCTTCATTTGTACTTTGTCACATTGCCTAATAGATCCATTGCTTCATTAACATAGTGGTAAATATATTTTATTTAGAGAGTCAGTGTAGCTTCATGAATAAGATCACAGACACTGGAGAAACACTGAATGGGTTTCAATACTGGCTCTTCTCTGAGTAGCTGTGTGATTTTTTTTTTTAAGTTTATTTATTTATTTGGAGGGGGGCCGGGGTAGCTCAGTCTGTTAACTGACCAACTTCAGCTCAGATCATGATCTCCTGGTTTGTGAGTTTGAGCCCCACATCAGTCTCTGTGCTGACAGTTCAGAGCCTGGAGCCTGCTTCAGATTCTGTGTCTCCCTCTCTCTCTGCCCCTTCCCTGCTCATGCTGTGTCTCTCTTTCTCTCTCAAAAATAAATAAACATTTAAAAAATTTTAAAGTGTTTTTATTTGGAGAGAAAAGTATACACATGTGAGCAGGGGAAAGGGCAGAGAGAAAGAGGGAGAGAGAAAATCCCAAGCACTGCAGAGCCCCACATGGGGCTTGGTCTCACTAACCATGAGATCATGACCTGAGCTGAAATCAAGAGTAAGATGCTTAACCAACTGAACCACCCAGAGGCCCCTTGCTCTGTGATCTTATTTAATTTTTCTGTATCTTAGTTCTTTTCATATATAGATAAAGGGAATAATAATGATGACTCCTTCATGAAGTTGTTTTGAGAATCTATTCAATTCAAATCTGCAAAGAAGTTAGAATATTGCCTGGCAATGGTAAATACTATGCATTGCCTATTTTTAATGGATTTTTTTTATTCATTGCAAAATACACAGTCACAATTTTCAATGGCTCTGTGGCAATTTTTCCCCCACTTTTTTGGTAATTTTGATGCTCCTTTTCAGGATCTTTCTTATAGTATCTTTGCATTCTTTTTATGCCAGTTTCTTCTTTATCACTACTCACTCCTGAACAAATTATATTTTCCTGGCCAGTATTTGTAGAAAGCCCCTGAAATGGAGGGTTCAAGGTAGTTTTCCTATTCTCTCAATCAAAAAGCTTACTTTCTGTAGCAGATTGTTATATGAAAGACCATCTGACACCTTCCCATATACATGCCCTTCTGAAGTCCCTTTTAAATTGACTCTTGGCTTAGCTAGATGACTTATCTTAACCAATGGGACTTTAGCAAACAAGACACAGGCAGAAACTTAAAAGGAGTGTGGATATTGGAACTTGCACACTCTCTTGCTGCTGAGAACTATTCCAACTCCACATGAAAAAGCCTGAGCTAGCCCCCTGGAAAGAGACCTCAGGTGTTCAGTCTATCCCTTCTGAGGCCCAAATATATGAGACCTGTTGAGTGAGAAAGAAATTAAGCAGAAATAAACCAGTCCAGTTGTGGCCATCCACATTTGTCACTTCACTCAATTGTGGGCAAATAATTAACCATTGTTTTGAGCGGTTTGTCATGCAACAATAGATTACAGGTTCACTTTTATTGCGGACTCAAAAACAGTCTGCTTCGAGAATTATGGCTTTTCTGTAGACTCACTCATTCTAAGTCTCTGAAAATAAATTTGGTTCAGGAGATTGTCTGCCAACAGCTCTGTGTTCCCCAGTCCTTACAGCCAAGTAATAGGGCATCTATACCTCACCGTGATCACCTCATCCTCAAGGATTATAGTTTTGCTGCCTCTGCTACCCGATGCTGTAGGCTCCCTGGAATTTCTAGCAGGCAGATGCCTCTGTACCTCTTCTCCCCAATTCTGTGTGCCTCTTTGGCCTTACATGTTGCTCTTGCTTTCTTTTTTGAGAAACATGGCTGCTTTTGTATTTTATGGTGAGCCCATTACTTTCAGGAAATATATTTTTGCTGGTACTTTCTGACGTCCCTACTTTTGGTTCCCTTTACTTTCCCTAGGCCTTTTCCATATGCCTTCTGCTCAAATGTGGCTCCTTTTTAGCCCCCATTACAAGGACTTTCAAGTTTGTGAGTAAAATCTGTAGAAGTTTGCTGAAAATGATATTTAACATTTTTTTCCATTCTCCTTGTCAGTTTATATATAATCTCTAAGGAGAAGTGGGAAAGATGTTTAAATAGATGACATCATCTTCATACAGGACTCCATTTAATTCTTATTTGCAACCAGAACCCTTTGCACATGTTTTTCTGAAGATGAGGTAATAACCTTGGATGCTTTAGTAATCACTAATACCTTTCAGAGTCCTAATATTCACAGGGGGAGTATGCCACTCAAACTGGTTCTTTTTTTCCTAGATTGAATCACAATTTAGTTTCCCATCCCACACTCTATTTGGGCAATGGTCTTTTTCTATTTAATAAGTCTGACTAATTAATCCTCACTGTAGTTCAGGAAAAAGAGATTACATTGTCATCGTTTTATAGACAAAGACTGTGACAAGAACCATGACTGCATTGAAAGAATTATTGGCTTTCCTCCAGATGCTCATTGCCTCACTATTAGTAATTTTGGCTTTGGGCTTAATTTCAAGCTAACAGATGAGTGGATGGTATAGACGTAAAGCAACAGGTCCAAGAAGGCAGCATTTCAGCTGTGAGAACTGGGTGTTCTACACTCCAAGGGCTAGTATTTGAAAATGTTTCCTCCAAAAAACCACCAAGGGGAAACAGTGCAGGGGAGGAGTCCATTAGGTTCCTATATTGACAAGCTCTCAGGTATGACTTTCATTGTGAAGGTGTGTGAAGCTGGTCGGGTTAATGGATGAATAACAGAAGGTTACTGTTACATTTTTGGCAAGCTCCAATTTGCCTTTTATTATACTGTTCAGAAGGGATCAAATTCCCTGACCCATTTCCCCTCCAACTAGAGAAAATTCCTTCCAGTGGTGTAATTGGTGTGTGCTTCTGTGTGTAATACTCGTATAGTCCGTTTTGGGCTTTCCTAGTAGCTTCTCCCACTAGGCGGTGAGCTTCCTGGGTGCAGGGACTGTGGTCTTGATCATGTCTGTATGCCGGCATCTGGAACACTGTATTGTGCTGGGTGCAAAATGGGTGTGCCAGTGTTTATTGGAATACACTGTGAAATAGGCCAATGATATCCATTAAAGTCTTTCTGGTTTCTGGCTACTTGTAATAGTTCAATGCGCAAAGTTACTGTATCCCTATCCGCTTCCTCGTTCCCTCGCCGGCTTTCTTCTCTCTTTCTTTGACTGAAAGAGCTGGACAACTGGGGAAAAGGAAATCTGTATTTTCCCATATCTGGCTCTCTCTACCCCCTGTTTCTCTCCCTGGCACCCTACTCGCATGCCTCCACGCAGCTGCGCTCTTTCAAGCTGGGGCAGTCAGACTCCCAAGTGGGGGGCTGATCGGCCATTACAAATAACCAAGTTGTGGGACCCACTCCCAGGGTGTCTTGGCAGAGCACCTCCTTGGAGGCCAGCTGACCCGCTGGTTCAGTGGCACTGTGCTTATCCACTCTGAAGCTCCTTTGTGCAACAGGAGAGCAGTGGGGTCTCACCCTCACACCCGCTCCTTCCGCGTAATTTGCTCAGCTCATCCCTGGCTCCCCCCGGCTCCCCTAGCTCTGAGTGCTCTCTTACCCATCCCCTTTTGTGCAACCCGTGGCTGCGGAGCGTCTAGTACTGTATTCATGGCAGATGAGGAGCGAGTGACTGACACGTTCCAGGGACGGCGAATCGCAGCGAGCGCGGGCGGCAGGGGAGGGTGTGTAGTGGCAGACGGCCGCTGGGATTATGAATGGGGGCGGTGGGGGGCGGCTAGTGTGGGGTTCAAACCAGGATTTTCAGCATCCGGCTTTGGATAGGCACGCAGGGCTGTGCGTAATCCTTCAGCTCTGATGGAAACGAGATGCCGTGAGCTCCTGGCTGGGAGTGAGGGTTATTTTGCAAAACTCCCTTAGTATCGTGCGGCAGAGTACTGCGGGAGGTCGGCAAGGTAGGTGGGGGAGGGAAAAAAGCAGGTAGGGAATCCGGGAGAGGCCAGCCCTCTGGGGGACCGTGTGCCTTGCTCCTTAGAATTGACAGGTGGTGGCCTCAGCAGTTACAACCTACTACATAGCATCTAGTCCGTGCAGTACGATCACATTGTTATTCCCGGCACCGGGCGGAAGAGCGCAGCGCTGCAGAACCAGTGCCACGGGCGAGCTGTCGCCTGGTGGGGGTAGTGGGGATACAGAGAGGGGGTTTGGTGGGGGCCGGCGNCTGCGAGGGCAGCCTGAGGTAAGGGCTGTCCAGGAGGCTACGGGTTTATTTTCCTCCTTCCCCTACTTCATCACACAGAGGAGCCGAAATGGAGAGCGTGGGGTGCTGCGGACTGATGGGGGGCTAGGGGGTCGGGGGCCGCACCACGGTGGTCGCCTTGACGGCGTCGCTGGTGCCCCTAGTAGGAAATCCGCCCACCGGCCCTTCTTCGCTTCCTGCTTCCCTGCCTCTGCCTCCGCCCTTGAACCTCCTGGCAAACCCCTGGGTAGAAGAGATCGCTAGGGGAGGATGGAGAAAGGCAGAAGGATTCGCCCAGGAGTGGGTGGGTTGGCGCGCGATGCCCAGTGCTTGGCTGCGGGTGGCGGGCGCGGGAGGGAGACCGAAGTACCCAAGAGTTTGCTGGGTTGCAGATCAAGGATGGTCCTGTGCGTCCCTGGGGCTGGGGCGCCAAGTGGGGTGCACCCAAGGCACAGCGTAACCAGTGCTCTGTCGGCAACTTTTGGGAAGCCCTATCTCTCGTCTGGGGAGGGGTGCTGGGATGTGTTCAGGGCCTGGCCCTTTCTGAGCTACAAGTGTGTGTGTGTGTGTGGGGGGGGTTCTCCTCCCCATTCCTTCCTGCCATCCCTCCTCTTCCATGTTCCTCTTTCACTTCCTTCCCTCTTCCCCCTTTCACAGACCACCCCCGCTTCCGTGTGCCATACTTCAAACAAAATACAAACCCACTGTAGTCAACAGCTTTGAAGCAAGTATAAAGAAGAGAACACAGAGAAATAGCTCTTAATTGCATTGTGGTTCATTTTCAAGATGAAAATATTTGTATATAAATAATATAATCTATTCTATTTAGTATAATATACGTATATGATATACACACGTCTGGGGTGATTTTTAAGAAGTGCTTTGAGACTTTTCACCTAAAATTATATTACATTTACATTATGTTTACATCACATGTATTTGGTGCTATTAAACAGAAATGGTAAATCCATGCATTCTGTGTCTGAGATCTGTATGAGCTATAACTGCTCTTTGAATCACATCCATCTTTTAAATTCAGAGAATTCCAGCTACTTGAAAGCCTTGGGCTACACTGTAAGAATAAAAGCACATTAAATTAAAAGGAAAAATACTGATTTTTTTTTAGTGGATCATCCACACACCTCTCTTTCCTTTCACTAAAAGCTGGGAGTTATGCCAATAATTTTCATAAAAAACAGAACCAATTGGGGGACTTCAAAGTGTTTTAACCTAGGCCTGAGGTGTAGGGAGGGGTCTGGAATATATTTGGCCATGAATTGACAAGAAGGTAGATAAGGCAAGTGATTTCACTTCAGGTAAAAGAAAATTCACTTCCCTCTGAGGGCACCTCAGGGCACCCCATCTGTCCTCTGATATCCCAACNCCCCATGTCAACATGTGTCTTTTGGTGTCAATGGTCTGATCAACTCTTCAACTCAATATTGTAGGACTTGGTTAATAATGTACTTGCTGACTGTCCCTGTTCTTTTTCTTTTTAAACAACAGAATGCCAGTTACAAAAAATAAGAAAATTGTTAAAGACTGGAATTGTTGAGATGGCTTGATTGACGCATTGAGGCTATCTATATATGTATCACCTCTCTATATTCCTTACTGCAATTGTGAGCTAAGCAATTTTGTGTTTTTCTTCTTTTAGTTTTTTTTTCTCAGCCTATCTGCTTTAATTTCTGATTTGACGTATTTTGCAAAGATGAATTATCTTAAATTTCTCTAGAGGGTACCCACTTGGGCTTGCTAATTTCTTTCGAATAGAGTTGGTTTTGGTTTGAAGAA
The DNA here is from genome assembly GCF_008692635.1 of Crocuta crocuta. Taxonomy (NCBI): domain Eukaryota; kingdom Metazoa; phylum Chordata; class Mammalia; order Carnivora; family Hyaenidae; genus Crocuta; species Crocuta crocuta. The sequence goes on along the minus strand of NW_027532041.1, from coordinate 3,097,518 downwards.
TAAGAAATGAATCACATATGGTTTTCTGATCTTGGAGTCCTCTGCCTGTCTAGAGATAGGTATTTAATCATAGTGGTAGGCACAAGTAATGGTGCATGTTTCATAAAAATATTAGACACAGAAATGACATTTTCATTTTGGTTTATAAACTGAAGATTTAAAATGATGAAGGAATAAAGAGACCCATGTTGCTCTTAATATCTTACGTGGATCACTTTGGTTAGGGAGTGAGAGGTACAGGATGTAGTCTTGAGTTGGAAAGATTTAGGGGTTAGTAATTTGGACTTATCTTTCATTATTATTATGGCATAAAAATATGAGGAACAGAGTTGTAGAAGGTGTGAAGATGTTGTTTCTTATGTGACAAATGGGTTCCTTTGAGCACTGGTTGCTGCAGTCACCTTACGGTAGTATGGCAGCTACTATGGTGTGCCAAATCCCCCTTCAATGAAAAGCTTGTTGCCCCCCACTTCTGAGACTGCTGGCAGCAGATAGTCTTCCAGGGCCTTTGAAGGAGATGGCCTGTGCTGTAGAAAGTGTCTTTGTCCCTGCCCCTTTCCAGGGGCTGATCCATGTGGGAGAAGGCCTGGCTATCTCAGCCCCACTCCAGATAACTCTGAACATTCCAGCTCTGAACTCCCTATGGGACTTACCTTGCAGGTTGACATTTCCCATTTCTGTTTCCTTCCCCATTCTCAGATGTTGATAGCAAGGCAGCCCTTCATAAGATTTCATGCTCAATTGTATCACCGAGTGGGCTTCCTTGGGGAAGCCAACCTGTAATAACATCTGTGTGCACGTTCATTTTGCCAGTTTTAATCTTTTCTCTTTTAAAATGTACTGCCACTTCTCATTATAGGAAATTTCTCTGTCCCTGCTGCCCTTCTGTTACTCCTTGTTTTATCATTCTTTCCTTTTATTGGATTTGCAGTTTCTGTATTCTCTTTTCCACCTATTGATTTCAACATTATACATCCCATTTGTATTCCTTTAGTAGGCATGTCTTGTTTTTAACATTCAGGTTTTGCCTTAGCAGATGAAATTAAATAAAATATCTATTCTCTTCATGAGTAATATAAGGGCCTTATAATATTATAATTCTGATCATGCCCTGATGATCATAATATATATTTTTTAATGTTTTATTTATTTTTGAGAGAGAGAGATAGAGACAGCATGAGCAGGGGAGAGTCAGAGGGAGAGGGAGAGACAGAATCTGAAGACAGAATCCGAAGACAGACAGAATCTGAAGCTCCAGACTCTGAGCTAGCTGTCAGCACAGAGCCTGATGCGGGGCTCGAACCCATGAACTGTGAAATCATGACCTGAGCCAAAGTCAGATGCTTAACCAACTGAGCCACCCAGGCGCCCCATAATATTTTGTGGCATATATTTCCACCACATATTTTCACACGCACTGTATCATTTTATATAATTAGTTTTTCTTTTGTGGGATTGTTTTTATAGTCAATGTTTATTTAAATTTACCCACATTTTCTCTGCTTACTGTTGTTTCTTGCATCCCTTTCCTTCTTTCCAGATTCAAACTCCCTCTTATGGAAGTAGTTCTTCCGGCAAGCATCTGCAAATGATAAATATCTCTTCATCTATTTTGTGTTTGTTTGAAACTGTATTTTATCCTAACACTTGAATAATAGATTATCTGGGAGCAGAATTCCAAGTTGACAATTCTTTTTCTTACCACTTTGGAGATACCATCTTTCAGTTTCTTGTTAATGATGAGAGATTGTTTCTTGGTTGCTTTTAAGAGTCCCCTTTGTCCTTGGTGTTCTGTAGTTTTATCATGGTATGCTCAGGTGTGGGTTTGTTTTTGCTTTTTATCCTTGGGTTTTCTTATGATTTGACCAGATGATTCTTATATTTCTCAGATTATCAATTAATTTGTGGCATATCTCATCATATATCTTGCCTCTTTTCTCTCTGTTATTTCCTCTGGAATTCTTTTTACATATATCTTGGACCCTCATGTCCATGTTTTATTCCTCATGTCTATTACCTTGGTATTTTTTTTTCCCACTTAGAAACTATTTTTAAGAGGTATTTGGGTAATTCTTCAGGACCCTTTCCAGCTAACCAATTCTTCACTGGTGCTTATCTATTGTTTGAGTTGTAACTCCATTGAGCTATGATTTATTGTTTCTTTTCTAGAAGTGCTAATTGATGCCTTTTCATATCTGAATTTTTCTCCTAGGTTTTCTATCACTTTATTATGAATTTTGTCCTTATTTTATCTCTTTAATAAGTAATACCTTTACTATTTTATAGTCTCAGATTGTTCTCTTACTTGAAATTCTTCTGCTGGTTCTTTCAAAATTGTATATTATCTATAAATGGATCTTTCCTTTGTGTGGTTTGTTATTCGGGTTATGAGCTCACTACCAGCCAGATTTTTATTTTTGGTTATTTCCATAGTAGTTTTATTTTTCCTAGTTTTTGAACATTTTCATACAGAGTGATATTGTGTTTGCTTCTGGAGAACAGCTCAGGGGTTTGCCTGGTCTAGAGTCAGCTTTTTATTTTTTTTATTAAAAATTTTTAAGGTTTATTTTTGAGAGAGAGGGAGCTGGCACCTGTGTGTGAATGGAGGAGGGACAGAGAGGGAGGGTGGCAGAGGATCCTAAGTGGGCTCTGCACTGAAATCAGAGAGGCCAATGAGGAGTTCCAACTCACAAACCGTGAGGTCAATAACCTGAGCCAAAATCAAAGTTGGATACTTAACTGACCGAGCCACCCAGATGTACCTAGGGTTAGCTTTTAAAAAAAAATTATTGAAGTATAATTGGCATATAACATTATATTGTCAGGTGTACAACATAATGATTCAATATTTGTATATATTATAAAACGATTATCACGTTAAGTATAGTTAACATCCATAACATCAGCTTTTATGTTAATTTTCTGGCTTGAGATTCTTGCACCATGCAGGTAACGTAAATTCAAACTGTGTATGTGTGGGTTTAGGGATTTAATCCAAAAATACTTTTTTCCTTCTATCAGGAGCCCCAGAAAGAGACAGATTTTCTAGATACTTCCCAGGCCAGACTTCTAGGCCTCAAACTAAGGAGTCAACTTCTTCAGAGTTCTCCTTTATGCAGAGGTCTCACTCCAGTTACTTTCCTTTCATGAGCCCCAAACCAAGTTACCTGTCCTTAGACACATATGAAATCTCTAGCCTTTTGGCATTAATGTCTCTAAGTTCAATATCATTTTGGATTGCTGTAGTGCCAACTTACTATTCTACTAGTCTGCTATTTGTTTCTATTATGGTATCTAAGATTACCTTTCTTTTTCTTCTTCTTTTTTTGTCTCTTCAAGTCTAATTATTTAACCAATTTCAATTATCCTGGTCTTTAAAAAATCTGAGTATCTGTATTTATAGCAGAAGGGAATTTGGTCCCCAATAACACAATCAGCCATGATAGTGGAATAAGACATCCATTTGGACTGTATCCTCTTTGAGAACTGACTCTTCAACTCTTCTCTTTTTTCTCCACAATCTGTTGACACTATCTTTAAAAACTTAATTATACTAGTCTCTTCCTCTGTTCCTTCCTTCCTCCCTCCCTTCCTTCCTTCCTTCCTTCCTTCCTTCCTTCCAACATTAACATTTGTGTTGAGTCCAAGAAAGATGGCTTTTTTAAAAAAAAATGCTTATTTATTCAGTTTGAAAGAGTGGAGTGGAGTGGTAGAGGGAGAGGGAGAGAGATTCCCAAGCAGGCTCTGAGCTGTTAGTGCAGAGCCCGATACCAGGGCTTGATCCCATGAACGTTGAAATCATGACTTGAGCCAACATCAAGAGTACAACACTTAGCCAAATGAGCTGCCCAGATGCCCCCTGTCTAAAAAAGACGTCTTACAGACTGTCCCACAATCTGTATTTGCCTAGTGGTTTGTTTGCCTAGTGGTTTACTCACTTGATTAGACTCAGGTTGAAGGTTTGTGTTAAGAATACTCCTACTTGGGTGCTGTGTACCTTCTATTGTATCACAACAGGAATACCTGTTTGTCCCATTACTAGTTGGAGCACTTGAAAGGAGATATCCACTGGATTTATCCTGTTTTGTTTTTCTTACTTTGAGACTACATGAAAAACCTGCTTCCCCACAACTTCCTCCCTGTTTTTAAAATTTAATTTTAAAATTTGGAGGTGTAGATTTATGTGCAGTTGTAGGAAATAATACAGGAGATCCTGTGTACCTTCAGTAGGTTTTCCTGATAGTAGCATTTTGAAAAATTATGATACAAAAACACAACCAGGAAATTGATGTTAATGGAATCTACAGATCTTACTCAGATTTCACCAGTGTTACACGTGTGTGTGTGCGTGTGTGCGTGTGTGTGTGTTAGTTCTATGCAGTTTTATTATGTGTGGAGGTTCATGAATCCACCACCACAGTCAAGATACAGAACATTCTCATCACTACAAAGATTCCTTTTTAGAACTACACCTGTGGGGCACCTGGGTGGCTCAGTTGGTTAAGTGTCTAGCTCTTGATTCAGGTCAGGTCATGATCCCAGAGTTTGTGAGTTTGAGCTCTGCATTGGGCTCTGCACTGACAGTGCAGAGCCTGCTTGGAATTCTCTCTCTCCCCTCTCCTTCTGCCTCTACTTCACTTGCATTCTCTCTTAAAATAAGTAAATGAACTTAAAAAACAATAAAAAGAGACTTACACCTGCCTCTCTCTCACTCCCTGGCCCCATTTCTAACTCCTGTCAACCATCAATCTGTTCTCCATCTCTATAATATTGTCATTTCAAAAATGGAGTCATAGATAATATGGCCTTAAAGATTGTTTCTTTTCTCACTCACTACACCTCCCCAGAGTTGTGTTATCAATAATTCATTTCTTTTTATTGCTGAACAGTATTCTATGGTGTGTATATACCACAGCTGTTTATCCATTCACCCATGGAAGGACATTTGCACCGTTTGCAGTTTGGGACTATTATGGCTAAAGCTGCTATGCATGTTTGTGTATGGGTTTTGTGTGAATGTAAGTTTTCATTTCTCTGGGATAAATGCCCAAGGGTGTGACTGTTGAGTCCTATGATAATTGCATGTTTAGTTTGATAAGAGATTGCCACACTATTTTCCAGAGTGGGTGTANGGCTCGAACCCACGAACCGCGAGATCATGACCTAAGCGAAAGTCGGACGCTTAACCGACTAAGCCACCCAGGCGCCCCGGGTGTACTGTTTTACATTCCTACCAGCCACGTATGAGTGATCCAGTTTTCAGCATTGTATTAGAGTTTGTGTGCCATTTTATTATGTTTTCTGTTTGTTCCTTCTGTTTCTTATTCCCTTATTTCTCTTTTTTTGCCCTCCTTTGAGTTACTTGAACTTTTTATAGGATTCTATTTTGATTTATTTATAATGTTTTTGGGTGTATCTCTGTATAGTTTTCCCACTGGTGGCATTGGCTATTACTATATATGTCTCTTTACTCTCTATTTTCTTTAAATGCTGTTGTTTTGAATATAAGATAGTGCTATATGTTTTGTCTCAGTCATTGAATATAAAATGATATAAACAACTCCTACTGGGGAAGAATTTGTGGTTGACAGCTCTTTTCTTTCAGCCCTTGAAAAATGTACCCCTCCTTCAGGCCTCTCTGGTTTCTGATAAGAAAATCATTGTCATTTGGATTGATGCCCCACTAAAGGCAAAAACTTATTTTTCTCTGGCTGGTTTTATGATTTTTTTTTCTTTATGTCTAGTTTTTAGAAGTTGTGATGTGTCTTGGGATGGATTTCTTTGGTTTTGTTTTGTTCAGGGTTTGATTAACCTCTTAAATTGATATGCTTTTGTCTTTCACCAAATTTGGGAAGTTTTCTAGCATTCCCCCCACCCCCCAAATTCTTTCAGTCCCACTGTCTTTCTCATTTCCTTCTGGTCCTCTAATAATAGGAATGCTGAATCTTATTGTCCCATAGGACTACAGGACTCTGAGACTCTTTTCTTCTCTTTCTTTCTTTCTTTCTTTCTTTCTTTCTTTCTTTCTTTCTTTCTTTCTTTCTTTCTTTCTTTCTTTCTTTTCTTTTCTTTTCTTTTCTTTTCTTTCCTCTTCCACTTCTTCCTTTTCTTCCTCTTTTTCCTTTTCTCCTTCCTCTTCTCCTTCTCCTCCTCTCTCCCACTCCTCTTCCCCTTCCCCCTTCCATTTCTCTTTCTCTTTTTTTTGTTCTTCAGATTGAATAAATTCTATTGAGCTGTTCTCAAGTTCACTGATTCTATTCTCTGTCATCTCTACTATTTAGCCACTGAGTATCATATTTTGGTTATTGTATTTTTTGTTCTATAATTGCCAGTTTGTTCTTTTAAGGGCTTAAACACTTTAGCTGTAATTATCTGGGGTTTTTTTTTTTTTTTTTTTTTTCATTTATTTCCAGAGGCTCTGAATTTGCTTCTTGGAGTATTTTTATAATGGATAGTTTAAAATTCTTACCAGATACTTATAACAGCTGATTCACTTTAGTGCAAATGTCAGTTGATTGACTTTTCTCATTCAAGTTATGGTTATACCCTGGACATTTGGGCTACCATATTAGGAAGCTCGGGTCTTATTTAAATTTTACATTTTAATAGTCACCCTGTTTAGGTTCAGCGCACAGGTCCTGGATTACTTTTGTGGGCTACGGTTTCAATGACCATTTGCTTTCCAGGGGCTCTGTTGGCTGTTTTAGTCTGTTTGATTTGTCAGGTGCTTCTGGGCTCCTCCTCCCGAACCCCCCTGATACCACCAGAGGGTAGTGGAAGGAACCTCCCAGGCCAGGCCTCCTGGTGCCTCCAGGTAAAGGAAGGGGGTTTTTGGCCTGAAGGGATAAAAAGTACACCCATGTCTGGAGCTTGTTGCTGCGGGATTCCCCCTGCCAGTGCTGTGAGGCCATCTGGTGCTGTTGGCTGGACCCCAGTTACATACAGGGAAGGAAGCAGCCCACCTATATCATCCACTGCCAGGTTGGGATTGGGAGACTCTGGGCCCAGGTAACCTGCTGTGGGGGCCAGAGTCCTAAGGCATCCTACTGCTCTGTTGTTCCTTGGGCCTGGGGTCACTAACTAGCCCACCTCTTCTTTTCACTGTTTTGAGTCCTCCTTTGATTGCCTTTTGTGTTATTTGTCAGTGTTGATAGTTGTGCTAAGGGGAGAGAGGCCAGGAGAGGTGAGTATTTACTGTCTTGTGTGGATCAGGCGAATATGCCTTTTAAAAGTACCAGGTTGACTCATCAGCCATGTTGTCCACTAATACAGTTGAAAATACTCATTTGACTGCATTTTTCTGTAATAGGTATTTGTGGGAGATACATAGTCTAAGCCTCCCCTTAAATTTTCTTAAATTAAGTTAAATTCACATTAGGTTAATTAATATTACTGCAATAGGATAATTAAATGTTAAGTCAATGCTGTTAGTGGGATCTAAGACAAAAATCTATGTATGTGATATTTTCTGTATTGAACATTTTTCTCCAAGTTCGCATTTGAAAAAAATTAGTACCTTTTATCTGTTGCCATCTCTGGGAAATACTAAAAAATCCTTTATCAGATGGATACTTTAAACCATAGAGAAAATTAATGACATTATTTGCATGAGCAACCTGGTGATATTTAGAGTGGATTAAGGACAAGCAAGATACCAGGATTCTGTCTTTGGCTGTCCTGGTTTATACCACAGTGCTGACTCATAGAATACTAGCATTTTCAGTACTGAAAGTGAACTTAGAGATAACCTGTTCTAACCATATTGTTTTATATTTAAGAAAACCAGTCCCTTCAAAAGCCATAAAGGAACCTACATGCCTTCAATTCCATAACGGCAGGGCTTGTTTATTCTGAAATCTTAGCATTTCCCTATTTTGTGTTTTTTTAAGAAATTAGAATCACTTTCTTTTTAGAAGACTCAAGAAAATTATTTTTTTTATTGAAACATGATTTCGCATTCCCTTTTCTAATAAGGAGAAAGATCACTTAAATAAATTGTGATGGCATGATGGTACTCTTTAAAAAAGAAGCATGTTTGCAAATCTGATGAACATATGGACCAACTATCCAGAAAAATGAACACAAACTCAAAAATTTGCATGCAGTATTGAGGGTTTATGAACTCCTATGGAAGACCAATCGATACTATGTTTTTGTCTTGTTTGTACCATGTGATATCTGTGGATGGTCTTTGCTGGGGAAAATGATGTAGGGATAATGCCTCATTTTTTAGTCAGACTCACCTCTAAAAGCCTGTGAATCCTGGCAGTTGTCCTGGGCACAGTGCTGAGGAATTTGTTTTCCTGCGGGTTCTAGGGAGCCAGTAGGTGAGAAGGATATAACAGGACCAGCAGGTGTTAAAACAGACTGTGGGAAATACAAACAGTCAGCTCAGCCCACAGTACTTTCATTCTCCTCCCTGTTACAGACACACACACACACACACACACACACACACACACACACCTCTCATGTTTTCTGGGAAAGATCTGTCCTCTGCTCCTCTCTGCTGTCACCCTCTTATACTGTATGGACAAACATTGCCCTTTGGAGATATTCCTCCTTTTCTCTAGTAAGTCTGTTCTAGTGGTCATTTAAACCAATTTTTACCCAGATCAAATGTTAGGGATTGAAAGAAGAAAGCTTATAGTGCCATTTGATGTATTTACAGGGGACTTTTTGAGGGTGAGAAGAAAACCACATCTATGTTTTTCTTACAGAATGGATCCAAAAAAATTAAGAGCATAGAATGAGAAATGTCTGCATTCAGTGAGTGAGCGAGGCCAGCATTTGTTAAATTGTTAAGCTGAAATTACTTTTAAGGAAGCTGTTTATGTATGTACTTAAAAGAAGCTCCTATATACTTCTCTGTGACTAGTACAGCTCCCTGAATAAGAAATAAGATTCTGAAATGATTTGAAGTGTCATATTGTATAACTAGAATGAAAAATTTCAGTTCAGAAAAACGGGGAGGTTGTATAAAAAGAAATAATACAATGACAGTTTTTATTTTTTTGTGATTTTATATATTTAAAAAATTTGAGAGTAGTTTTGTTTTCAGGGTTACTCTTTAGTAATTGAATAATTGAGGACTGAGAATCACAAGTCCTAAGTTCCATTTCTACTTTTCCACTAAGTGGGTAAATGACATTCCCCGTGTATGCCTTAGGTATAAAATAAGACATTGAATAATCTCTCAGAGTGTTTCCATCATTATAATTTAGTGAAACTTTAGTAGTTATTACTTGACACATTAGGGGAATTTTTTTGATAGGCCTATGTAATTAAGTATTAGTCATAAGAAAGCTTTCCAGGGAACTGGTTTTTAAGTTTGAAATTATTATAATATCTTGATATTGAATTAGGAGGTCATAGGTGGGTTAGGGCTACCTAACTATATGGGTACACTATAGTGCAGTTTGGGGAATAAACACTTTTAATGCTGGTAGTGACAATGGCAATAGTGATGATGCCAGTGTAGATGACATTAGATTTAATTTGTCTATGTGCAGTGATACTGTAGTTTGCTCATTCAGCATCATTTACCCCTTTTATCTTTTCCTGTGCTACAAGTTGGAAGGCAAATCATTCAACTTCTCAGCCTCCCTTGAAGCTAGGAGTGGCCCATATTACAAAGATTAGATGGAGATTTTCAGGGAATGCTTCCCTCCTTGGGAAAGCTTCTCAAGGAGAAGGTTCTTGCCCTTGATCCTTATCCATTTTTTCTTGGGAGAGTATGGGTGCCCTGCTCTGAGGTGAGTACTGTCTTGCAAGCATGAAGGATAAAACCAGACACTTAGGATGATGAAGCAGAAAAATAGATGTAGCTTGGATCCTTGATGAAATCTTAGAGTATATCTATCAGGTTCGTACTGCTTACCTCCAGCCTCATTATTCCATGAGAAAAAATAAAACCTCTGTGTCTTCCAATATTTATTAGGTTTTCTGTTACTCTGAGCCAAACACATTCCCAACTGAATATGCAATTATTATGACCTTGCATTTTGTGTTTTTTGAAGGATAAAATTAGTGCTTATAGATCTTTACTAATGTTGGACTGCAAAATTTAAGCTACTTTGTACAAATATTCTCATTGTGAGGAAACTTGGGTGTGAAAATTTTTGATAATTCGTAAAAGTTTTATTTTATTGTTCATAGCATGAAGACTCTGTCTCTTGTATTGTTTAGAGAATATTTCAAATTTTATTCAATGGGTGAAATTTATATGAGAAAAACTATTTCTGTGAGTCACACCTCCCACTTTGCTGTAATCTTTGGTAAGATGGGAATACAGCTGAAGAATACCAATGAGTCTTGAAAAAATGTTTTCCTCATTTGGTTTATAGACAAAAATGTATAGCAGAGTGGGTTGCTTGCTTTACTGTTTAGTCTAAGTTTGTTTCCAGCAGATTCCTTCTGACCTCACACTTTCATATGACTGAAAAATGCCTTAAAAGAAGGACTTTAAAGAAGAACAGCCATTTGCAGTATGTGGAAGTAGAAGATGATTTTTTTGTGTGTGTGTGACTTAGCATTTGCACACTGTCCATTTGGATTTGCCTGGTTTAAGTGCAGGGAATTAATTTTTGCATATAAGCCGTATAATGAGAAAAAAAGAAAGATCCAATTAGAATATATTTGTGTCATTTTTTTCAGTTAGAATTACATTCATTTGAGAGCAACTGAAAATTTGACATGTAATACTACAAGGAAGGAGTTGTTGCTGTTTGTTTGTTTTTGTGTTTTTTGTTTGCTTTTGTTTTGTTTGGTGTTATTTTTTGTTTGTTTGTTTTTTACATGCAATAAGATATCTGGACTGACAGTCTAAGGCTGGAGCAACTGCACAAGAGGGTTATCAAGGATTTTGGCTCCTTTTTGCTTTCCTTTTTCTGGTGGAAAGCCAGGAATGGCATCTGCACCACAAGCAGGAAGAAGGGGCTAGAAAAAAGTCAAGGCATACACCAGCCATCAGTCTTTTTTTTTTTTTTTTTTTTT
>NW_027532041.1:3051750-3086372 GCF_008692635.1 Crocuta crocuta | reverse complement strand
AGTTTTTTTTTTTTTTTTTTTTTTTTTTTATAAGGCAAGTTACTCCCAGGAAGATGCATCTGGTAGACTTCTACCAATGTCTTATTTACCAGAACTGTGTCAATGGCCCTCCCTAACTATAGGGAAGTCTAGGAAAAGATGTGGGGGTTTTTTCGTGAAAAAAAGAAAAATACATAAAAACAAACAAAAATAAAAAAGAAGGTAATGTACACGTTTCTGTATGTATAAAGTCATGCTTTTTGGAAGATCACAATTTGCTTCATGAATCAAGGTGTGGAAATGGTTGTGTATGGATTGATTTAGAAAATGGTTACCAGTACAGACAAGAAAAAGGAGAGAAATACAACTAAAAGGGAGAAACACAATTTCAAAGGTTTTTCAGTGATGAAAATCCACATTTGTATTTCAAGATAATGTAGTTTAAAAAATGATGTGAATTCCTTTTCCTCTAGCTTAATGAATATCATTTACTTGATATAAAATCTTTATATGTTCCACATGTACATTAAATCTTGTTAAAAAAATAAGGGAAACTTGGTACCTCTCCAAACATCAGGATTCTGTTATATTAAGGAAGAAGGGGAAAATGGATGTTGGGTAGGCAACCAACACTGTCATTATATGAAGAATATTTCACAGTTTTAAAAGTTCTATTTGGGGGTGCCTGGGTGGCTCAGTCAGTTGAGCATCTGACTTGAGCTCAGGTCATGATCTCACGGTTCGTGGGTTCAGGCTCTGCATTGGGCTCTGTTGAACGTTTGCTCAGAACCTGGAGCCTGCTTCAGATTCTGTGTCTCCTTATCTCTCTGCCCTTCCTTCGCTCATTCTCTGTCTCCCAAAAATAAATAAATGTAAAAAAAAATAAAAAAATAAAAGTTCTATCTGTAGTATTATATCATAAATGCACAATCTGGAGATCTATTGAATTGAAACAGTTTAAAAACAGATATTAATTATTATTTGCCTCAAATATCTAGAAGGTATAGTCATTAAAAGTTTTGTATCAGTTGCCATTTTGTGTCAAGATAACTGACTGACATATAAAGCTCAAAGTATATCTTTTTTTTAAAGTTTATTTATTTTCAAGAGAGAAAGACAAAGCATGAGTGAGGGGAGAGGCAGAGAGAGAGGGAGTCCTAGAATCTGAAGTAGACTTCAGGCTGAGCTGTTACAGAACAGAATGTGGGGGTTACAAACCAGGAGATTATGACCTCAGCTGAAGTTGGACGCTTAACCGACTGAGCCACCCAGGGACCCTAAACTCAAAGTATATCTTAATGGTCATTGGTATTAAGCTAACCATGAGCAAAAAGTTATAATTTTTTTCTATGATGAATAATGACATATGTAGGTGTGAAATTCTAAGAAGTTAATGATATTTATATACTAGTGCATTCATTCATGAAACAGTGTGGTTTATTTTTTGTTTACATTTGCATTTATATATTTTGGGTTACTTTTTGTCCTAAAAATTTTAATGACATATATAAATAATACTCAAGAGCAGATATTTATTTTAAAAAGGATAAAATTGGCTGAATTCCAGCATTTCTGCTTTGCTGTTCTTATTTGGATATTGACAGAAATATCCTATAATTGAAGGTTTATTCTCCAATTGGTGTAGGCACTCTACTTAGAAGCTGTTTATCCACATCAGGAAGGATAATGGATCTTTTCTGTTAAATTTTTTCCATTAAAATAGGGTGAGGCAACTGTTCTCACCACATTTCAGAGGGATAGTACAAAGATAAATGAAATAATGGATATGAAGTGCATTTTTTTTGCTCTGAAAGAAGGTGTTATATAAATTCTATAAATAGTATTATTAATGTGTAAATAAGATGATGGGTGAGCATTTCCAAAAGTGAGTATCATAACTAGGCATTTTTAGTATGATCCTCAATATCAGTTTTTTCCAAAGGAGAGCAAATAGCAACACATTCTTATGTTCTTGCATTAAAATATCAAAGGTAAACCTCATTGTGAGGAGAGAGAGTGTATAGAAAGAGTTTCAAAGAGAGGTGATTTATTGAGTAATGCAATACAGTCATAGATTTTACATGAATACAAAAAGTCCTTTGGGTCTCTTAAGTGTTAGGGAAATGGGAAAGCTCTGATTAAAATGTGAGCTCTGATTAAAATCTAGAATTGAGCTTCCAATGGCTATATCTTGAAAGTAATGAGGTTCTGCTTGACTCATATAAATCTTCAAAAAAGAATTTTGTGGGGCGCTTGGGTGGCTCAGTCGGTTAAGTGTCCGACTAAAGTGGTTCATGAGTTTGAGCCCCTATGTCGGGCTCTGTGCTGACAGCTCAGTGCCTGGAGCCTGCTTCAGATTCTGTGTCTTCCTCTCTCTCTGACCCTCTCCTGCTTGCACTCTGTTTCTCTCTCTCAAAAATAAACATTAAAAAATTAAAAAATATTGTGTAATGTCTTCAGTAACGTTTTCTGTTATCCCTTCGGCCTCAGGTTTTTATTCCTTGAAAGTTAATTTGAGACAGAACACTATTCCTTATTTCTAACTTCATTGCCACACTTTCTATGTGCTCATCACCAGTAAAAGTGAATCACATTATATGGTGATAAGAATCCTTAACTTTGAGCCAGAGGGCAAGGTTCATGTCTCAGGTTTGTCACTAATTTATCTATTTAACTTGGAAAGTTATTCAATTGCTTTGTGCAAAAACAACATCCTTGAAGCCATCTCTTTCCCCTCTTCAGGCATTCTAGACTTATGGTGTTTAAGTTGACAAGTTGAGGTCACAGGGGAAAGTCACATCTCTGTGGGAAGAGTCCTGCCTTTTCCTCACATCAGTCCTGTGGTGGTGAGTGTTCAGCCATGAATCTGGCTTATGAAAGCTGGTCTGGAAGTGGACACAAGGAGGGAAGCTTTGCTCCTCTTTGTGCCTTATTCTCTTGGGTGATATGTTGAAGACAATGCTTAGGTGGGAGCTCACTGGTGGTTTATGCTGAGACAGTAACTAAAATGGAACAGAGTTGGCCAGTTAGGGACAGCATGCCATACTTTGTAAATCTGATTATCGAGATTTCTCTCTTTCTCCCTTCAAGTCTTTTGAAAGTCTTAGTGTCTTAGCTGTCTTCTGAAAACAAAGAGGAAGGTCAAATTTCAGCAAGAGTGTAGGTGGGAAGGGTTCCCTCTAGTCTAAACCAGTGCAGGTAGTAGCAATAGGAACGATTACTAGCGAGTAGGAAATTCCTAAGAGACAGGATGGATATCATGGTGGGGACTGAGGAGCTGTGGCTGCCGAGTATTGCTACAGGCCCAGCTGCTAGTTTTGAAATGGAGGCTCTTCCTCACTGCACACCTTAAAACCTTGGGGTTTACTTTTGTTACAGAAGATGGCAGGTTCCCAGAAGCCTTGCAGTTTCCTCAGGTGGAAAACGAGGGCATCAGACTAAGTCATAGTTTCACAGTCATTTTTATTTTCTCCCCTCTGACTCCTTTGTTGTCTACCAAACTATTTCTATAATTATGTCTTTATAAAGTAACCAGAAGCACATAAGGCAGCCAATTAGAGCTTCCAACTAAATGTGAGATAAGAATTGTTAACCGTTCTGAAAAGTTACAACTTAGCCCAAAGCAAACAAATATGATATTTTTGTTCATTCAAGAATACAACACATGCTTACAGATTTATCAAACTGTAAATTTGCAGTTTGATATGTCATTTAAAAGCAGTGGTCTCTGGTTGCACCCTTCCTCGTCTCTGATTCCTACTTTCTAGAGGCATCACTTTGAAATAGTTCACTGTTTCTTCATGTTTGCCTCCATTTTGTGAAAACAAGATGCTTATGCTGCTATTTCTTATTTTTTAGTCTGATTCTTTACATAATTGTTTCCTGCTATGGATTTTGACATATGTGTGTGTGCCTGCATGCACACACACACACACACACACACACACATTCACCTACTTTGCTTCCTCAGTTTATTTGCAAATTGCTGAGACTGTAACTATCACTCACAGCTGAATCCTTTGGCATACTATGATTACATTTCCTTATGAATGTTTTTATTTTCTTCCTCTTTCATAGCTGTTTCAATTATTTTATTTTTCAGAGTCTTTAAAGTATCTGTCACTATTTCACCCCCAAACACTGCATCTAAATTGTAAATATTTTCTAAATATATTTAATCAGGCAGTATATACATCTCATCCTTTGACTAGCCGCATGCAGCCTCAAGCTGTGCATACATTTGCTCACTCTTGTGATTTTCAAATCTTCCTTTCCCGTTCAAATTAGTATCACTGTAGGCTGAGGTAACAAGTAACCCCCAAGATGATAACCTTTCAAACACAGCAGATGTATATATCTCCTTCATGTCACACTACTGAGCTGTTATGCGTGAGCTGGGTGGGTGTTGGTGGGTGCTCTGACCTGCTGTTTCAGGTGAGTGGGCAGGGTGCTGCTCTGCCTCCTGAAGTCGTTCATAGACCCTGGTTAGACACAGCACTGTTTTCAGTACATGAGTTCCAAAGTTGTCATGGCCCACTGCATTCAGTCAGAGCACGGAGGGAGTGCTGGGCATGGCTTACATCCCTCCCACTTACATATCTTTGTTGAGAACTCAGTGTTGTGGCCAAACCTAGTGGCCAGAGAGGCTGAGATCATGTTTTTATCTGTGTGTCCAGAGAAGAGAAATGGGCTTTGGTGGACAGTTAATTGTATCTGCAGTCCCATCATTCTGCGGATTTTTTTTTTAACCTCTTTCCTATGTTGGATCACTTGTTTCCTGATTTCTATAGCTCTCACTCTTTCTTGATTTTAGTCTTTTGTTTTGGTGGGTGCAGCACGTCCTTCAATATCTTCCTAAGATAGAGTGTGTTGATGGTAAAAACTTTGAGATCTTTTATATCTGAGAATGTCTTTACTC
The DNA here is from genome assembly GCF_008692635.1 of Crocuta crocuta. Lineage (NCBI taxonomy): Eukaryota > Metazoa > Chordata > Mammalia > Carnivora > Hyaenidae > Crocuta > Crocuta crocuta. Next base: position 3,081,475 of record NW_027532041.1, on the reverse strand, counting down.
TGTTTTATAGCTGGTGGATAGTTTTTCTGGATGTAGAATTCTTGTTGGAAATCATTAGCCTTCAGCATTTTAATGGCATATTTTATTATTTCACTATAGTTTTAACCGTTGAGAAGTCTGCTGCTGTTCTGATCTTTATCCTTCAAATGTGAAGTTTTTTTCTAATTTGAAGGCTTTAGCATCATCTTATTATCCTTGGAACTTTGAAATTTCAAGATGATGTGCCATGGTGTACGTTATACCTAATTAATTCTGCGTGGGAACTCAATGGATCTTTTCTTTCTGGGCACTTTCTAGAAATTATTCTTGTATTATCAATTTTATCAATTTTAAGGTCAATTTCCAATTAAACTATCAGAACTGTTCCAAAATAAAGTCTTTGTACAGCAAAGGAAATCATCAACAAAACAAAAAGGCAACTACTGAATGGGAGAAGACATTTGCAGATGATATATCTGATAAGTGATTACTGTCCAAAATATATAAAGAACTCATATAACTCAATATCAAACCCCACACCAAATCCAACTAAAAAATGAGCAGGGGACCTGGATAGACATTTTTCCAAGGAAGACATACAGATGGCCAACAGACACATGAAAAGATGCTCAGCACCATTAATCATCAGGGAAATGCAAATCAAAATCACAGTGAGATATCACTTTATACTTGTCAGAATGACTAAAATCAAAACCATAAGAAATAGCAAGTGTTGGTGAGGATGTGCACCATTGGTGGGAATGCAAATTGAGGCAGCCACTGTGGAGAACAGTAAGGAGGTTCCTCAAAAAGTTAGAAGTACCATATCCAGTAGTTCTACTACTGAAGTCAGTAGTTCTACTACTGGATATTTACCCAAAGAATATGAAAAGACACTATTTTTCAAAAAGATATATGGACCCCTCTGTTTACTGCAGCATTATTTACAATAGCCAAGATATGACAACAACACCCATGTGTCCATCCATAGATGAAAAGGTAAAGAAGATGTGGGATATATATATATATATATATATACACAATGGAATATTACTCAGCCATCAAAGAGAATAAAATCTTGCCATTTGCAGCAATATGGATAGATTTAGAGGGTTTAATGCTAAGTGAAATAAGTTAGCCAGAGAAAGATGAATACCATATGATTTTACTAATATGTGGAATCAAAGAACTGAAATAAAAGAACAAAAAAGGAAAAAGAGACAAACCAAAAAGTAGACTCTTAACCACAGAGAACAAACTGATAGTTGCCAGAGGAGAGGTAGGTGAGAGGATGGATGAAATAGGTGAATGGGAGTAAGAGTACATTTACCTTGAGCATTGAGTAACGTATGGAATTGTTGAATCATTATATTGTGCACCTGAAACTAAGATAACACCCTATGTTAACTGTGCTTGAATAAAAATTTTTTAAAAAGCCAATTTTCCCTACAGTTAAACATTTCAAATCAGGAAATCAGGATGCATATTAAATTGATGTTATCTTATAATAGCCATTGGCTAGGTGACCATCAAGACACAGATGTGTAAAAACCATTCTTACTGACACTTCCATATGTGAATAAAAAGTAGTGCTAAAATCAAAGAGTTTTAGATTTCATGAGATATTGTAAACCCTTTCATTTGGCTTTCTTGGTTTTCTCTTTCTAGAACTTCAGTTACTATATTTCATCTAGTCTAACATGATTTCCATTGTACGATACATCATTATTTTATGTATCACTGGAAAAAACATACTTTCAATAAAACTATGAAAAATGTTTTATTATCTCTTAGAGTATTAATTTTATTCTGATTGAAAAAATACATTTAGACTTAATTAAATATAAACTATATCATATATTTCTGTGAATGCATAAAAAAGAATACCTACTGGGCACCTGGGTGGCTCAGGTGGTTAAGTGTCTGACTTCAGCTCAGGTTCTGATTTTGCAGTTGATGAGTTCGAGTCCTGTGTCGAGCTCTGTGCTGACAGCTCAGAGCCTGGAGCCTGCTTCGGATTCTATGTCTCCCTCTTTCTCTGCCCCTCCCCCTTTCACACTCTGTCTTTGTCTCTCAAAAATAAATAAACATTAAAAAAATTAGAAGAGTACCCACTAAAATAAATTGGATAAATTTTTCTGAAAACTTATTCATTTCTTCTGAATCCCTTTTGAATTCCAAGTCATTACCGTCTGTATTCATCCACTTTGAGTGCCAGCAATAGTGCTGACCCTGAAAAGATGCTTAGCAGTCATGTAGAGTGAGCCTGCTTTGTGATTCCTGCTGTAGGAATGTTAAAGTTGCTGGATTCTCCAATGCTCTTATTCCTTCCTCACAAGCATATGATTTCTAGATGTTAAAAGACTGTTCCATTATTATTTCTTGGGTTTTTTCTTCCAACGGGAGCAGTACTCATTCTGCAGGTTTTCATGAATGTGCAGGTCATGACAACTACTGCCTCACTGAGAACAAGGCTAGTATATTATCAATTGTAAAATGTATCTGATTTCAGAGCTGTAAGAATGTGGAAAACGTGCATGATATTTAGATGTGGAACCATCTGGATCAATCCTGTAAAAATTACTGATCTTTTTAAAACCAGTTTTCACATCTTACATATTATTATACAGTTTATTTTAGTCCAGATAGAGAGATACAGTCTGACTCTTCTACTGTGTGCCTAATTGTAAGGTAAGGAAGGACTGGGATTTTCTCAGTATGAAATGGTAAGAATCCCTGGAGATCCTTTACCTCTAACAGTAGCACATGTGTCAGAAGAGTCACCAAAATGGGTGGTGATCAAAACATAAAAAGTACCACGTTTATGCTCAGGCACCTTTTGCAGGTGCATCAGGGAACCATGCATAAAAGCAGTGGGAAATATTTTTCCATCTGTCCCTCCATATAGATTCACATTCATAGTGTAAGTGCTATTGTGTAACTGGATATACTTGGTGAAAATTGAATAAAAATATAGATTTCTAGTGTCTTTATGAATGGCTGCGTTTATAATAAGTAATACCGTGCTATATTTAATCCTTTCTCCAATGTTGAACATTAAAAATTGCTTCCATTTTAATTTTTACATTTAAACAATGCTTTAATATACATCTAAATATAAATGTCTGTAATTTGTTGAGTTAGGGAATATACACATTTTAAAGGCTTTCTGCCAGCAAATTGCCTTTCAGAAAGGTTAAACCCCATTTTACACTTCCACAACTATGCATCAGAGTGATTATTTCCTCATATCCCTCTGATTTGGGGTTTTGTTGGTCTTTTGTGAATGTGAGAAGGGGAAAATGATTTCTTTGTTGTTTTTGATTTCATTTTCTTTGATTACTAGGGACACTGAAGAACATTTTAATATGATATGATTTCCTGTGAGACAGAAGGAGGCTGCCCAAGTAGGGTGAGTGTGAGCAGGGCAGCTGGGGCAATTTTTTGATTGATGTCAGTAGAAGGTATCTGGCAGGGAGTGACTACTTACTGCTCCGGAGACTCAGAAGGTCTAGAGAACTCGGTCTTCAGCTCTTTGACCTTCACAGAGATCCTTTTCATTGCCTTTGGTAAGTGTCTGGATGCCTTCCAGGTAGCACAGTTTTGGTACTTTGATCATGTTGTCTGTGACCATCCAACCCTCCAGACTGTATGATCCTCATCTGAGATTCCAAGTCCTGGATGGCCTTGGGGCAATAAACAGGGCAGGTGTAAGTGGGGACTTTGAGTCAGTGGAGGGCAAAGAGTGGGTTTGCCAAGGAGGTGGAAGAACACAAGCGTTTTGAAGGCAAACAGAATAAGTGAGACAACAGTTGGTTGAATTCTGGACAATTGTCCACATAGTAGAGGAGGAGAGGATGTGTTTGCAAAGTGGGCTGAGGACATGCTGTGAACTTTGAGTGTGTCTGGAATGTGAGTTTAAGGAGGATATCCTTTATCTTAAGGGCAGTGGAGGACCTTTGACATTTTTGGAGTACCGATATGGGGAGACCTGACCAATGTCATATTTTAGGAAAGGGAAATAGCATTGAATGACATTGGAAATGTATGCAGGCAATGCCAAAGATTGTATTTCTGGTTTGTATGTGTGTCCTGTAGTTGATGCAAGCTAAAACCTTTTTAGTTGTGGCTGATTTATGCTTAGAGGGACAGGTGAATGCTTCCAGTATTCTGTTGTTATTTGCTTTTTCCTGGAAAGGGAAGGAGGAAGTAGCACATTTTTGGACAGGTCAGGCTGTTAGAAAGTGTATGGGTTATAACAGAAAGTAAAATTGTTTTCGAACATGTCGTGTGGTATGTGGGTAGATACTTGGCATATAAAAATGGAAAATGAATTCAGAAACTGCATCAAAGACACCCTGTAGACTTTCCATAAGATAATCAACTTTGCCAAAAGGCAACAAATGTGTAATTTCACATGGAAAATGCGCTCATTAAGCCCTTTAGACTGGCAAAGTTATATGTGTTATATTTTTATTTAATTTCTATATGGACATGTCTTTCATACTTGAAATATTGGAGTAAATGATACCTAAACACTGCCTTCACTTGATTGTGAAATAATCTTTAGCACATAGTGCAGGATATTTAAAAAGGCCTTAACGTTAATACCTTGGAATTGGATGGCTTACAATTATTTTCCTATTTTCATGGAAATTTAAACTATATTTTCTGAAATAGCATTTATTATATTTTTAGATAATCTGCCTTGGCTTGGTAGTCAATAACTGAAAAAGTAATTTCATCTCAAATATTGCTACTGCCTGACAGACAGTCATTTTCAGAGATAGTCATAAACCCTTTTAGTGATAATTTTTTTAGAGGCAGAATGGCAAATATCTTCTAATACATGATGCCTTGTGCTTACCTCATTTATGAATAGTTACCCCTGTGGATCTTTTTGGTGCTCATAAAAGGCAGTTAAATTTGTAGTTGAAGAATTCAATTTTTATTCTTCCAGTAACTGCAGCCAAGAGCTGTACTCTCTTTCAGCCTCGATAAGTCATAGTGACATCCTTAGGCCCAAAGAAGGATGCTCGTTGAAAGCTGGTGGGTGGTGAGAGAGAGATGCATATATAACTTCCCTTTCAGATACAGTGAGAGGGCTTCTCCAAGGTAGAGTGTTTATAAATTACAGAGTATTCCCATCCTCCTCAGTCTGGATTTTCTGCTGTAACAGATGCAATTTTTACTATTTATTTCAACCCCGGTACCTTTATAAAACCCTTGTTTTTTTCTCTTTGTTAGGGATGGTTACTAGTATTTAAGTACTCCTGTGTATCAAGCATCTTACTCAATGCTTTAAAATGCTCTCTCATTTAATTCTTACTACAAACTTGTGATAAAGGCAGTATTGTACTCCATTTGAAGATGAAACCAGTAAGTCTCAACCAAATTAAGTAATTCCTTAGATTTGTATAACAAAAGGTGATTTTTTTTTTCTATTCACCAGTCCAAAGTCTACACTTTTTCTAGGCCCTGCAATAAGACTTGGTATGCCAGAATTTTAGAAATACTTTTTAAGAGTTTTATTATATTCTAAGTACATAAATTATCTCTTAATCTTCATCAAAAATAAGAGAAGTAAGTACATTTATTTTTATTTCAAGATGAGAAAACCGAGAGGTTCATAGTCTGAGTAATTTGTACAACATCACACAAAGCTGGGATTCAAACCATGCCCATCTGACACCAAAAGCCTATGTTCTTACCTACTGCCTGGCGTTGAAAGTCTTTAAGCATTATGTTTTCAAATTCTTATTTTTTTACAATTATTTTTTAATTAATCATTTTGTAACTTAAGAACATACAGTACCACCTTTTTTAAATTTAAAAGTTAGTTGATATACAGCACAATACTGGTTTCTGAGGCAGAATCTAGTGATTCATCACTTGCATACAACACCCAGTGCTCATCACAAGTTTACTCCTTAAAGCCCATCACCCATCTAGCCCAGGTCCCACCCACCTCCCTCCATCCGTTTCAGTACCACCTTTTCATGTAAATGTAATAAAGGCTAATATCAAGGGCCTATGACATGCTGTTACTTCACTAGAGTTTCTCAGCCTTAATACTCTTGACAGTTGGGGACAAATTCCTTATTGTTGGGGAGGGGGCTTGTCCTGTGCATTATAGGATGTTTAGCAGCATCCTTGGCTTCTTCCAATGACACTCTTCCCCCTCTCCCTAGTTGCGACAACCAAAAATGCTTCTAGGCATTGCCAAATATCCTTTGGCAGGGAAGAAATCACCTAAGGTTGAGAACCACGGCTCTGTATTATCTCATCTTCAGAGCCCTGTATAAGTTTCACACCCTTATGACCACCATTTCATACAGGAAGAGTAACTCGCAGAGTCACATTTCTGTGACCCAGAGTCACATTTCTGGGCAGTGGCCTCTCCAGGACTCAAACTCAAGGCTTACATATATCTTTGGAAAAATTTTAGTTTTAGTTCGTGGAATGTGTCTTCAACCTTGACTTGAAAGTTCTGGAAGGCCTGGACTATATCAGATTGTTCATTTTCTTTTGCTACAGGGGCACTTAGAAGAGTACTTAATATCATAGTGCTTTGACAGATGTTCATTTAATAAATGACCCATTTTATGTGAGTTGTATTTAAATAAGGATCTTTTAAATAAAGTTCAGCTTAGTGCAGTAATTAAGAACACAGAGTTTGGAATCAGATACACCGTAGGTTTAAATCTTATACTACATTTATTAGTTCTAGGATTCTGGGAAAATTTTTGACCTCTTTGATTTACTCATTGTTTGGAACTAATAATTCCTCCTGTAGATATTATGAGGAATAACTGTCTCCCCCCCCCACCCCAGAGTACATGACATAAGGTTAAAAAAATTCAGTAAATGATAGCTACTAGTAATACAAATAATCATCATATTTATTATAATAAAATGATATCAATTTTCCCTTTATAACGGGATCATCATGTGTACTTACATCTCAGTCAAGTTAGAAAAAAATGTTTTGTCTACTGGAACAACTTGAAAGCTGATCTTGTGTTATTAAATTAAAAATTACATAAAATAAAAAAATCAGAAAACAAATGAAGATAGTTGAGGGTAAATGTAAGGCTAATCAAACCAAAAACAGGACTATTACACAGAATAAAATAATATACTAATTATTTAGGTTTCAATGAAGAATTAAGTCTAGCTTGTTTCACTTCAGTAAAGAATTATTAACCATCTTGGTAGCTCAAAGGAGAGCCTTCTTTTGGCCTCAACAGCAGCTGAATTGACTCATCCCTGATCTCAGCCCTTGGCCTTCTGCTGGTTTGGCATCTTCTGCTTCCTTCCCTAAGGTCTGACCTTTTGCTGCATTTCCTCTGACTCATATTTGGGTTCTGCTCCTGGCTTTCAGCTTCTGCTTGGAGGTTTCCTAGGTTCCCGGGGTCTTCTTTCAGCTTAGTTACTGACTTGATTTAGTTTCCCCACTGGGCCTCTTCCCAATGATACTCTGTGACACTAGGTGATGACACTCTGTGCCCTTCGACTGCTCAGAGGTAGCATTTCTCACCTCTGCTGCTCCCCCTGGCCCTAAGTCAACTTTCCCCTTCCAAATGTAATAGGCCATAATCATTTAGGTTTCACCTGTAGATTGTGGCAATGAATTCCATCGACAAGAAAACATCATGGTGCACGGTCATTGTTTTTAGACTCTTGAGGGCCTTTTTGTGTTTGCAGTGCCTTTCAAATGTTTTCTTCTTTGACATATTTTGGAAATGTTACTATTTGTAGGGAACATTGAGATACATAGATAATGCTGTTCTTGGTTCCAGGACCTGCATGGCTCTCATGGAGGGATACAGGGGTTGAGTTCTTCACCCTCCGTACACAATTATTTACAGTGACTTACAGACTGAGAAGCAAATATTAGGACTGGGGGTGGGGTGGGAGAGTGTAAAACCTTTAACAGTATTCTCCAGTCTTTTCATTTTCTGTGTCGCTATCAAATGCTTTCTAAAGGCCCCGCTGACCCTGGAAAAACTGCCCCAGGAGTAGAAACTCTCAAGAATGAGGATAAAGCCATTGAAGTTTCTGTGGGGGGGCTGGTGAGGGAAGAGTTAAATCCATGTTAAGTCATGGTGGGAGATGGTAGGACTGGAAAGAGACTGGGAACGAGGAGAGAGTTTTGAGGTTTCTGAGGAAGGCAACAATAAGGTACTGATCGTTTGGAGTATTGGCTACCAAAGTGAAAAGGAATGAATCACTTGTTCCATATTTATACATAAATGACTTGAGTATCTATGCTGGGCCAGCTATTAGAAAATCTTATCACCTTGGCAAATGAAATGATGTTTACACCCTTAAGCGGTTATGTCAGGCCACTGTAATTACCATGTAGATGTGTGGGGTGTGGGGAGAAAGAAGTTAATAATATTCAAATTGCTGTTTTGATTAAGTGGGGGCTTGTGTTGCCAGTCATTAATCAAAGGAATAAGAAAAAGTTGCCTTTTGGGATGAGGAGATGGCACATTGGGTCTTGAACATCCAGGGTTTGAGATATTTGTGTAACATAAAATAATAGCTATCTGGAAAGTATTTGGAATGTGGTTCTGGAACTCTCAAGAAAGAGCCTCTTCAAAAAAAACCCCAGATTTTTAGAAGTGAACACTGTAGAGATCCATACATGGTTGGCAGGGGTGGTGGTGCTCCCTGGAAGTCATATAGTAAATCATACAGTAAAACTGTATGAAAAATGTTGCATACTGAAATGGGTTTTTTTGAAGAGAGGGTCCTCTGGAGTTTCAAGGAATCACTGCCACAGATACTAATTTAAAACTTGAGAGTCAAGTTAGCAGAAATGGTCATTTTTAAAGCAAAAGAGGAAAATGAATTGAAGTTAAATTTATAGTATGTGTATATATATATATTTATATACTTGGTTCTTGTACAACCAAGTAAATATATAGTGTGTGTGTATGCACTGTATATTTACTTGGCAGTACAAGACCATGAAAGGGAATCAGTTTGGGAAACTATGTGATTAGAAATATTGAATTTGAGTTGGGATGGGACTTTGGAAAACAGTGTGTCCAACAGGTGGCAGGGGGGTGTGGCAAAGGAAAACAGATGAGAGATCAGAGTATGGGTTTGTTGTTTTTCATTTTCCCAATGATATTAGAAGTCTGGGTGTATTTGTGCTCTAAACAAAGGTTTAGAATAAAGACAGAACAATGCAGAAGGCCAAGTTTTGAGCTCTGGGCAATACCCAGAGTAGAGAGCCAGGTGAACAGAAGGACTAGGGTGCTCTGGGCACTTAACAGAAAATTCAGTTGTCAATTGGCTAAAGCTCATTGCTTGCCAAAGCCTTGCTTGAGACAGCTGCTGGGTGACAGAAACAGCTCAAGAGATAAATCACTCTTTTTCCCTGGTTTGCTGGATTGGTAGTCTTTAAATATCCCTTATCTCTACAGCTAAATTTATTTAAAGCACACTATCATATCTTATGTATATTTGTGTGTATAAATATATACGTATGTATATATATGATGTAGAGAATGCATGAAAAGTGAAATTTATAGAAATGCAATCAATTGAAAAAAGTTGACTTGTAATATGTATTCCTATAACTGATGGATTGTTTTGTGTACCTTTTGGATTTTTAAAACAACTTCATTGAGATATTACTTAGGTACAATATATTATGTTCATTTAAAGTCTACAGTTTGGTGATTTTTGACAAATGTATTCACTTGTGAAACCACCACAACAATCAAGATACTTTTATCATCCTCAAAAGTTTCCTCATGCTGCTTTGCAGGCCATTCCTCCCCCTCAACCCATGGTAACCACCCATCTCCTTTCTTTTACTATAGCTTAGCTTACATGTTCAGAATTTTATATAAATGGAATCATACAATATGCACTCTTTTGTCTTTTTTTTTTTTATTTTTACCCCCACTCAACTTAATGCCTTCCTTTTTTACTGCTGTATGGATATACCACAAGTTATTTATCCATTTATCTGTTGGCATTTAGGTTGTTCCTGCTATGGGCTATTACAATTACACCAGCCACAAACAGTTTTCAGAAAGTCTTCGTGTGGACATATGTTTTCATTTGTTATGGGTAAATACCCAGTTTTGGAATAGGTTGGCTGTTCTATGTTATCAGAAAGTACATGGCTATGTTGAAATTGTCACATTTCCCAGAATATATGTATTCATTCATTCTTCATTCAACACACATTCTGAGCAAACATATTTTATGCTTTGAAAGCCAAAATTAAATATCGCATCTCTGCTTTTGTAGGAATATAATTTAAGAAATATCAATTTGGAAGACATTTATAAGATCAAGTTGGTGTTTCAGGTCACTGGAGAACACAATGATTATTTCTCAAACGATTGGTCGATTTAGGAGAAGAAATTGAACACTCTTGGCTCCATAAATTAAATAAAAAAGAAGTACAACCAAAATTAAAAGTCAAACTGAGATTAAATGCAATATGGCATCCTGGACTGGATCCTGGAACAGAAAAACGATATTAGTGGGGAAATGAGTGGAGTGTATATGGGAACTCCATATAATCTTTGCAGATTTTCCATAAATCTAACTTTACGTGAAAATAAAAGCTTTGGTTCATTGAGATACCAAATATTTAATTAAGAGTTTCTGTTTATTAAAATTATAAGCTAAAATTACATTAAAGTGAGAAAAACATTTGATGTGTATTTGACAAAGACATGTCCTTATTGAATAAAATGCATATGTAAGTCAGTAGTAAAAATACCAATCCCCTGACATGAGTCAAGAATATTAAGGCAATCAATAAAATAATTTCTACATATGGCTTATGTGAGGAACAGACTTTCTGTTCTCCTGCCGCATGTTTCCACCTACGAGGACTTCAGCTAGAGAATCACTTTAGCTAATTTCCCCCTTCTCACTCTGAGGGAACAATGACTTATCTACTTTTAAGAATTTGGGGGAAAATTACCACATATACATGGCTTAGCTCTTTCTCTATTTTCTCTTTTCTATGGATGCACTTGTGCTCCTTATGTTTTAATTTTAGAAGAATCTTAGGACATCTAATTGTTAGCAAAAATTAAGTGTTCTTATCTGATCAGCCTGAACATTAAGAAAGTTATTATTATTATTATTTTGGTGAGTGACTTCTGCTTCAGTTTTTAGTGATTTTTAATATACTGTGTGTGTGTGTGTGTGTGTGTGTCTGAAAGAGAGACACAAAGACAGTGTGTGTGGTATATGAGTGTGTGTAGATGGGGAGGAAGAGAGTGTAATTAATAATCCAAAATCTTGACGGTTAATAAATGCTTGGAAATACATCAATTCACCATAGTAATCAAACCGATGCAATTTAAAAGAAGAGAGTGCTGGAGTGCCTGAGTGGCTCAGTTGGTTAAGCATCTGACTTCAACTTAGGTCATGATCTCACGGTTCGTGAGTTCAAGCCCCACATTGGCCTCTGTGCTGATGCCTCAGAGCCTGGAGCCTGCTTCAGATTCTGTGTCTCCCTCTGTCTGCTCTTCCCCTGCTTGCACTCTGTCTCTCGCTCAGTCTCAAAAATAAGTAAATATTTAAAAAATTTAAAAAAACAACAAGAGAGTACCATTTTTTTCTGTTACTAAATTGAGAATTCAGAAAAGGTTTCAGAAGGAAAGATAGGTAGTATTGAAAAATTTATAGTGAAAGGGTGTTTTAAATAGTGGGCAGAAATATAAATTGATACAGTTTTCCAAAATCATCAAGTTGTGTCAATAACCATAAAGGTTTACACTTGATTTCATAGTTAGGGAAAAAACTTAAATATCAAAACTTAAATATCAAAGTGAGACTGTTCTAATCATTGAAAGTGTATGTGTGTGTATCAGTGGGTGTTTGGTTTATTGAGATTTATTAACTCACTGGCGTGTACTCATGAATTGGTTTTATTGTTTTCCAGTTCTGATGTGTTAAACTCAAGCCCCCCTTCATTACTGTAACTCTTACTGACACAATGGCTAGATTCTACATAAACTTTTGCTTCGAAAAATAGAATTGTGTTTTTATTTTGTACATATATGAATAAGCAAAAAGGGCTAAAAGAATATACACTAAAAACTAATATACACTAAAAGGTTATCATTAGGTAGTGGGATTAATGATGTATGTGAGTGACATATTTTGTCTTCTTTGTATTTTCAACAAGTATAATTTATAATCTCACAATATATATTATAAAAATGTGGCTTTTGCAAAGTTGTTTTTGAGAGAGAATGAAAGAGAGCAAGAGAGGAGGAGGGACAGAGAGAGAGAGAGAGAAAGAGAATCCCAAACAGGCTCCACACTGTCAGCACAGAGCCTGTTGTGGGGCTTGAGCTCATGAACCATGAGATCATGACCTGAGCCAAAACCAAGACTTGGACACTTAACTAGCTGAGCCACCAGGTGCCCTGAAATGTGAGTTTTGCAAAAATCATAATTGAAATTGATGTTTCTTGTGTTACTTGATTTACATGTTACAAGAATCCAGTGTTATTTTTAAAGATTAACACTTTATGAAGATGTTTCTCCAGGTAAACTTGTAAGGTTTCTCTTGTCAAATAAAAATACAGAGTCTCTTCTGCTTTATTTACCAAAAACTAAAGCTAAATTTATCACTTAACTGTAACCGCCATGGATTTTGCTCTCATTGTAACCCATTTAGAATGCCTCAATAGCCTTCTAACTATTCTCTGCCCTAGCCTCTTCCATCCTGAACACTTGCCTCTGGGAGGTGTTTCTAGAATGCAGATCTGGCTGTAATTATTTCTCTGTTTAAAATCCTTCAGTAGCTTCCTGTGTCATAGAACCAAGCTCCAGGACTGGCACGCTCCGCCATTCCCCCGTAGAACTCTGTCTAAATGCCTTCCCTGGTGTCTTGCTTCTTTCCTTACTTGTGTCCTGTTCTTTAGCTTTCTTAAATAACTAGTAATTTCCCTGGGGTGCTATGATCTGTTTTTCATGCTTTTGCTTTGTTTCTTATGCTTTTTCCTCTTTCCTCTTTCATTCTTGCTACTGTCCCTTTCTTTGGAGAAAACGTCTATTTTTCTTTTAATGAGCTCAATTTAACCTGACAGAGCAATCAATTTTTTTTTTCTGTGTTCCCAGCACCACAGTAAAGAACTGTAATGTTTTTTGGCTATTTGAGTGTCTTCCCTATAAATATTGGGAAATACTGCAAGGCCAAAACAATGTTTTCCTAAGCTAGCCAAAGCCTTGTTATTTAATAGACGTTTTAATATTTACATGAATAAAGCTAGGAACTTTATATACATTGTCTTTTTAAGTTCTCTAGCACTGGTATGGAGGTGGATGTTATTACACAGATAAAAAAATTGAAGCTTAGAGATGGATATTTATTGTATTGTTATTTGCTGACAGAACAACCTTTATCTGGAACACTGCCAGTTGTCACATCAGGGACAGGGAACCACAGGTGATGGCTTTTGAGCTTCTGTCCATGTTTCATTGGACAAAGCAAGTCACATGACTAAATACAACGGGATGGGTTTACATAATCCTCCTATAAGGATGGCTCCTCACAGGAAAAATGAAATATTTGGCAAATGGGAACATAATCTACCAAAAAGTGTTTTTGTTTTTGTTTTTTGTTTTTTTACCACTGCCAATTCAGTGCCTATTGCTGTGCCTGGTACATTGTTGAGTTCAGTATATGGTGACTGAATGATTGAATGTCACAAAGCTAGTTGGTATGCCAGCGCTGTGATCTGATTAGTCTAACTTGAGAGCCCATTTTGAATGACTTAGCCATTTGTATTACTCAGTCTCAAGTGCTTACTAATATCCTTTTCTCTAATATCTCTCTGCTCACGCTGTCTTGCGTTTGCTTTGTTTTTCATTATTCTGTAAATAGTATATTTGCAGTGACAATTAAAGGAGAGAAAGAATGACACCAGAAGTAGAGCAAGGCCAGAAATGTATAGTTTCTGAGAAATCAAGTTAAGAAAAAAAATTCACAGGGTACCTCAGTTGGTTAGACGTCTGACTCTCGATTTTTGTCTCAGGTCATGATCCCAGGGTTGTGGGATTGAGCCTGACATTGGGCTCTGCACTGAGTGTGGAGCCTGCTTAAGATTCTCTCTTTCCCTCCCTCTGCCCCTCTTCTCCTCTGCTTGTGCTCTCTCTCTCTCTCTCAAAAAAAAAATATTCAGAAGGAAAAGAGTAAGGACAGCATCTAACATAGCAAGGGACTGATTAGGAAAGAAGACTAAGATTTGGTTAGAAAGGTTTTTGCTGTCAGATACTTCAGTGGAGCCAAAGGAGCAAATAAGGGAATATTTTCAGATTTGGTTGGACTTTAAAAGGTAGAACAGTGACAATATTTATCTTTCAGGGCATTCTGAGATTGAGACCATGGTGAGAAAACTGTCAAGATCCCATATCTGAGGTACAGAGAGTTTTTCCTCATGATGTTCAAGTGGTCTGGCTCTCCCTTTATCAGATACACATATCTTTAAGAATGAAGAATGGGTTCTCTTCCTGAATAACCATGTTGATCTCCTTGAATGACTAAAACCAATCTCAGTAATTCACTACACAAAAAAGTGGTGAAACTTCAAATGTTGTAAGTTGGGCACTTTTTGAAATTTTAGTAAATTTATTTTGTGGTTGCAGTAAAATATGAAATCATAAAGATTCATTGAGTCATTGCTTTCTTATGAGATTAGATTGTATGTGGTCAGAAACGTATATCAGTACAAGACATTGAGTGTGGGCATTGAGAGTTCCCTCAAGAGGAGATCTTAATGCAGAGGAAGAGCCCAGGTTTTAAGTAAGATAAAATCTAGGTTTTTTAAAAAAATTTAGCTCATTGGATTTAGATTTTAATTAAATCTCTGCTCTTTGATGGTAGGGAGGCCATGGGAAAATTAATCTCTTTGACTCTTACTTTCTTCCTCTACAAACTGGGGATAAAAATATTTATGTTGACATTTTATTATAATAAATAATAATACATGTAGAATATTGGCAATCAATGGTAGCTCCAATGATGTACTAATTGAATGATGTACTAATTGAAATAATTATATAGTGGTATTTACTCATCCACTTTTAGCTCTTAGGAAAGAGCAAGATAAGTGAGGGTAGAAGGTCAATTTGATTGGCAGTGATTTCCTTTTGGACATTTCCTGATTTCCCTGTAAGACAAGTCAGGGCAAACAGTGATTCATGGAAGTACCCAGTAGGGGAAATTTCCTTCCTCACAGCCCCACACTCCATTTGGCTACTTGGGAGCTGAATAAAGAATTTCTGATACCCTGGCCATAATTTGCAAATCCTACCATGTGTGTGAATCTACTGAGGACAGATCAGTGTAGAGCAGGAGACAGGGTTCTCTGTCTTTAATGATGACTCCAACTTGGCCACAGCTTGCTCTGGCGCCTGTAAGGAGCACAGCTCACTCTGCCCTCAGAAAACGGAAAATGTAAAGTGGTGCATCATTTATAAACAGCAGCTCTTTGGTGGCACTTGGGTGGCTCAATCAGTTACGAAGCCAATGTTGGCTTGGGTCATGATCTCACGGCTTGTGGGTTCGAGCCCCCCGTCATTTGGGGTCTATGCTGACAGCTCAGAGCCTGTAGCCTGCTTCGGATTCTGTGTCTCCCTCTCTCTCTGACCTTCCCCCACTCACATTCTGTCTCTCTCAAAAATAAACAAACATGAAAAAAAAATAAACAGCAGCACTTTTATTCTTAAGGAAGCAGGAGAGTAATTGCCATGGCAAGAGCTGTCCCTTCCAGTGCAGAGAAGCACAAGGATGCCCTTTGGTAGAAAGGTCAGAGGTTTGGGGGGGGTCTAATCCTTCTATAATTTATTAACAAATTCTTTAATTTTAAAGCAATTTAACAAGTTCTTTTGCCACACTCTCCTGGAAGGTAGCATAGATTCTATATGATAGTTGTTGGAGCTAGAAACTACCTTCTAAAGAAATCTACTTTCTCCAATCCTGGTCTTCAAACAGATAAAAGTTCTGGGGCGCCTGGGTGGCTTAGTCGGTTAAGCGTCCGACTCGTTTAGGTCATGATCTCGTGGTTCGTGAGTTCGAGCCCCGCGTCGGGCTCTGTGCTGACTGCCAGCCCAGAGCCTGGAGCCTGTTTCAGTCTGTGACTCCCTCTCTCTCTGACCCTCCCCTGCTCACGCTGTCTCTTCTCTCTCTCTACTAGAAATAAATAAAAATATTTAAAAAAAAAACAGATAAAAGTTCTCCACGTAATGAAAATTAACTGAATGATTAACTGCTCTATCCAGGTACCCTCAACAAGAGGTCTTGGTTCTTCTTGAACCTTAAATGTGTCTTGTCCATAGTTCTTCTTCCTAATCCAGCTGTCCTTCTAAAGTCTCTGTTTTGGTTAATGGTACCTGTTTCTCTTTCTAGGAACAGAAGCTCAGAATTGAGTGTCATTTTATAGTCCTATCTCATAACCTCACATTGTTGATCTTCTGCTAGTTTTTCCATCCTAATACAGTGGTTTTCATTCCTGGCATGCATGAGAGTCACCTGTGAACCTTTGAAAAGTACCACTCTGGAAACCCATTCCTAACTATGTTGGGCTATCAGCATCCATATTTTGTATTGTGTAAATTTCATATATTTTGAAGAATAAATACAATATAAAATATAAAAACAAAGTATAGATATAATAAAATGACTTTTAGTTACCACCCAGTTTGAAAAAAAATTTATCAATAGAGCTGAGGTCTCTTGTGTACTCCTGGTCTTCCATTTCCTTCTCCTTACTTTCTGTTATGAATATTATATTTCCCTTAGATTTCCTTATAGTTTTCTTACAGATATATGTCATCCTAAACACTAAATGATCAAATTTTGTTTGAACTTTATGAAAATGTTGTCGTACTGCATTTACTCTGTGACTTGCCTTTTTTATTCTCTATTATGGGTTTGAGATTCATCCATGCCGGTACCTTCTAGCCTACTGCTGTGGCTTGTCCACATTAAATATATTTAGGGCATATACCTAGGAGTGGAATTGCTGGATTTATCTTCACATTTACATTTCCAGCTTTTCAAAATAATGCCATGTCTTTTTTTTTCCCGTAGTGGCTGTATCCATTCACTCCTGGTTGTGCTTGAGAATTTGTGTGGTTCCATATCTCTGTATTCACTTATTAATGTCCAAGTTTTTGTTTTTGTGTTTTGTTTTCATACTGAAGGATGTAAAGTAGCATCTCATAATGATTTTAATTTGCATTTTCCTGATAACTAATGAGGCCAAGCATCTTTTCTTATGTGTATTTACCATTTTTGCTTTGTCTTCTGCAGAACTCATTCCTCTCTTTTGCTGGAATTTTTAAAATTCCACAGGTAATTCTGAAAGTGGTCAAGGGTGAGAGTAACTGTCTTTATGTCTCACCCTTCTGACTCTTCCTCATTGTTCCAACTATGTCTGTACGTGTTCAGGGTCCCATCACTTTGACACAGCTCATCTGTTTGCAGTACTCTTTTCACTGGTCTCTGAGGCTCTAGTCTCCACTGTCCATTCATCTGACCAGGTTCTTCTCCTGGAACCCAGTTCTGACTGATAATCTAACTCCCTTGGGAAAAGTATGGCTGACTTCTCATTGCCTGCAAATAAAGTCTAAACTTTATACTATTTTGATTAATATCATCCTATGTCTCTAATGTTGAGTCTTTCTACTTTTAACACATACCTCTCACTTCTGTGTATCCTAGTTTCTTGTTAATCTCAATATGAGTACCACAGTTCCTTCCTTCCATGCCCGATGACCCACATGCTCTACTGTTGTAACCTTTGGTAATTGTTTATGTTCTCTTTCTTTCTTTCTTTCTTTCTTTCTTTCTTTCTTTCTTTCTTTCTTTCAGAGTAAGCAGGGAGAAGGGCAGAGAGAAAGAGGGAGGGAGAGAATCTTACGCAGGTTTCACGCTCAGTGCAGAGCCCCATGTGGGACTTGATCCCACAACCGTGAGATCATGACCTGACCTGAAATCAAGAGTTGGATGCTCAACTGACTGGGCTACCCAGGTGCCCCTCTACTTACCACTTTCTTAAAAAATGTTTTTAAAAAATATTTATTTATTTTTGAGAGAGAGAGAGAGAGAGTGAGCAGGGGAGGGCAGGGAGAGAGGGAGACACAGAATCCGAAGAAGGCTCAAGGCTCTGAGCTCTCTGCACAGAGCCTGATGTGGGGCTCAACCTCATGAACTGTGAGATCATGACCTGAGCCAAAGTTGGATGCTTAACCAACTGAGCGACTAAGGCACCCATACTTACTTTCTACCTGGTGCTATAGTTGTCTTTGCCAGGCAGTAAAACCATGAAGGTACAATCCTTCACTTTTCCATCTCAATCAGTGGTTTTTATATATAAGGAGACAGTAATATTTTGAATCAATGAAACCATAGAGTGAAGGTAGAACCCAGGTCTCAGAATTTAGTCTTCATTTCTCTTTCTGCTAAGGCAGTCAACTCCTCATGGCTATAAACTGTCTTTTGAGTTATGTGTGTGCTTTTTCCTAATGAAAGTATCTTTCACATGCTTGATTAGGTCCATAAGAAGACCATGGACTTAATTGTTCATATTGTTTAAGCAGACATGTTTAAGATTACACAATAAACTGTACCTATAAGACCAAAAACACTTTGAAAAAATTTCTTAATGATGGGAAACCATGAATACTTTAATGAGAGTTTACTTTAAGAGAGCAGTTAAAGTATATTAGGAATTAAATCTGGTGATTAAACTTTTTAAATAAATGGTCAGTGTTACTTATAAAAGATATTGACAGAGCTCTGTATGTAAAAATTATTAAAAGATTAATGGTGTGGAAATATAAATAAATAAGACTAAATGTCTTAGGTGACTTATAAATTGTCACTAAAGTCATTTCCACGTGAATGTTCCAAAAATATTTTTAGAGATGGCATCATCACTGAAATATATATATATATATGACAAGAATATTGCATATATATTTATTTCACATACCGATAAATCCTCTTGTTTAAACCCATTCTTGTCATTTTTACAGTCTAATTTTATAGTAAACCCTTCTTAGTAGATTTTCATGCTATTGATCTGTAATGTTGACTTTGTTGCTGCTTTCTCGGGTCTCCGGGTTGTGCTGGTATGCAGGCAATCAGAAGAATCAGTTTTTAGAAGCCCAGTTGAATCAGATTCCTTAGTTATACCTCATATCATTAGAATAATTACTTTGATACCAAGGGCTCATTAAACCAGCCTATCTTTCATAGTAACAATGGAAGAATGTGGCTATTTTCTGTAATGGAATCCCCCAATATTATTTAAATCTGCAGCAGACCTGATTGGCTGGTGACTGGAAAAGACTTCTTATCCCTTTCTCTTTTTATCGCTTGTCTGCTTATGTTAGAAATTGAAAAGCCAGATACCTACATGTGACCCTGTTCTGGCCAAAGCGACCTAAGAGAAAGACTGGTGAGGACCTTCTGACAAAGATAATTTGTTTCCCAAAGAAAAGGATGTGAATAAGAGAGATCATTGACATTGTCCCTTCCCTTTCCTTCTTTCTTGGGATATTGTTGAGATGATATTAAATATCTGTGAAACTAGTAGTCATCTGTGACTACAAGGAAAAAAAAGCCAACACACTGAAGTAGATGAGCATGAGGATGGAAAGAGGCTGCTGGTTCATGATCCTGTTGAGCAATGAAATGAACTCTGGAAATGCCACTTCCACACATAGGTATGAGTGAATAATTTGTTGGATTTATTTATTGGATTTTCTGTAATTTGAAGCTGAATGTATCCTAATTGATAGAGTCACATGTTGAAAGAGTAATCCATGTGTAATTCTCTCTCTATAATCTTCTTAAAAGTATCTATCTGTCCATCCATCCATCCATCCATCCATCCATCCTTCTATCTATAATTTCACTAACGTATTGGTGAGTTTTCTGGTGTCTGTCCTGAAATGAGCTTCAAGAGACTCTCCCTTACTTTTCTTTCCCTGAGATAAGAACTTCTTACTCATTCTTTTTATACATTACATCTTTCTGGCACTGATTGTGAATACTTTCATGGTGATGATATTATTATCTTCATGGAAATATGACTCATACAAAAATTTCATCATATTTTACATCTGGGCTGCCATAAAATATTCTGTTCTCATCTATGTAGAGGAATGCCTGATTTACAGAGGAATTGCTAATTTTGCGCCTTTAGAGAGTTTTAACAAATTCCTTACTTTCAGGACAACTTTTCTTCCCAAAGTCTACACAGAGTGATTCATGAGAATTCTTACTTTGGAAAAATTGCCTTATTTGAGCTAGGGTTACCTGTAAATTTTTGTGATACTTCCTTGCAAAATAACTTAGTATTATAAATTATTTTTTGTTCATGTTTTCTAACTTCCTGATGAAATTTAATGGAATCATTGAACTTGAGCCATAAATATCCAAAGAATATGGAGCTTTTAATTCTAAAGCAGGTGTAGGCAGACTTTTTCTGAAAATTCAGGTCTAGAGAGTAAAACAGTTATGTTTTGCAGGCCACATGTATTCACTGTTGTATATTTTTCTTTGTTTTTATAACCCCTTTAAATAAAGTGCAAAAGCCATTCTTAGCTCATGGGTCATACAAAAACAAGTTGTAGGTTGGATTCCATCCATGCAATGTAGTTTACCAACTCTTTTCTGTCTAGTTATTCTGGAGCATAAGGTTAAAAAGCTTCTATTACCCCCCAAATAGAAGTGAACGGCTGAGAGTACTTAACATAAATATCAAGAGGGAGAGAGAGAAAAAAGAATATATTCTAGTATTCTAGCATTTTCTCTGTGTCGCAAGTATGAGAGTAACTTTTGGTTTCAAATTGGAAATGCAGAGACCTAGAAAGAGCATCATTCTCACCCTTACAACAAGAATAAAGCTGAAGACTGCACATTACTGCCTTTTTCTTTCTTTTGTATTCAGACATATTTTCCTGGCTTTGCACACTAGTTATTTTGCTTGGAGTTGGAAGTTCACGAATAGACTCAGGTATATATATATATAATTTGCAGTGGGTTATTTCCACTGAGAACTATTTTGGCATTTGTGGTTTCCTTTCTGAAAGTTTCATTCTTAGATGGCAACATTAACTTCCACTCATTGTAGTCACTCTCAGCCTCTTTGGAAATGTTAAAAATCAAAATTAGGAGTGGTGGAAAGGTATATCTTCTTCTTTCTTCTTTCTTCTTCTTCCTTCCTTCCTTCTTCTTCTTCGTCTCCTCTTCCTCCTCCTCCTTCTTCAGTGGTTTCCAATAGGGAATAAAGAATGAAGGTAGTGATAACTATAGTGATAACTATTGGAATTTTATGTGGCACTTTTAAAGATCTAGTTGTGTATATTCCCAGTTGAAGTTATTAGGTGGGTATAAATAGCACATAGCCAAATGAGAAGATTAGGGTAGACATTAGTGATACTCAATAATATTTTGAGTTCTACTCCTTCCTAGCACAGGAAGTATGCTCCTTTCTGATTCTTTCTTGAAGCTACATGTAGCCTTGTGATTTTCTATGATGAATGAAAGCAAGCAAAAACGTGCAGTGTCAGCTAGACTTGGAGTGCATTTGCATAAGTGAGAAATAAACTTTTGTCATATCAAACCATTTTGACTTTGGATATCACTTGTTACTGCTGCATGATCTAGCCTGTTGTTAACTGATACCAAGATAGACATTATTGTGAAAATGTATAAATTGGTGGAAGTGTAGTATATATAATAAGTAATATGTAATAAGTATCTGTACATATAGAAGAGGGTTTCCACCAGGTTTTAATTATAAAAAATATTTTCTCAAATACAAACATACAGTGATTCTCATTGTATGAAGAGATAAATTATGCAGCCACATTGTTAGAAGTAGAAGCTGGAATGGCCCCCTCTAGCCAGTTTCTCATCCCTCCTTTCACCAGACTGTGAGGCTTTTGAGATCCTTGGGACCCATTTGTAGAACTCCTAAATCTTTACAAAGCTCAATTTAAAAACCACAACTTCAGGAAGATAGATTTTTAACTTGATAAAAGGAAATACTTTCTCTCCGTCAGACATATCTAAAGATGGAGTGGGATACTAAAGGAGAAAGCTCCTTCAAAGGAAGTGTTAAAGCACTGATTGCTTATACTAGGCAAGTATGCAGTAGGAGGTGTTCTGTCATTGGCTGGCCATTTCTAGCCTTGGGTTTTTGATTCTTAGGCTTTTTCCAGTGGATAACCTCTTCTATTATTCTTTATCTCTTTCTCTCCCTTATTTTTCTTTAGTTTATCACACGTTTACATTATATTAAAAATTTGTCTCCCTATCAGTCTATCTAGATCCAGTAGTGCTGGAATCAGCTTCTATGATCCGAAGAGAACCAAATGTTAAATGTTCAGAAATTTTTGTAGACAATTCTTAAATAGATATTATTAAAAGTCAAATTATGTAAACTTACAATGAAATAATATTAAAAGTATTAAAAGATAAGGAAATAATATTAAACATTCATCTCTTCCTAATTACTTAGCTACATTTTTCTGTTATCTCTGCTCTTGAGTTTATTTACATCTATCATATCTGTATGCTGGAAACATACAATGATGTACTAATGAACATCTTTCCCAGCTTTACATTTAGGGATGTCATGTTGGAAGCTTGAAATCATCCATGGTGGGAGTGTTTATGCCACAGAAATCATTAAACACTACAAGTCAGACTCTTTTGTCTGGAGAGCTGCTTATTAAACATTTACCAGCACACCACTATGTGCACCTGTATCTCTGTCTCTAGAATTTAAGCTCCATCAGGGTACACATATTATTATGTTCACTGTTGTCAGTGCTCAATAAATATTTATTTATTGATTTAATTAATGATGGACTAATAGCAGAGCCAGCAGGAATTAAGAAGCAAGATGAGAGAATCCGGGAACCATGTATAATTGCTTTCTGGTGTGTGTGTGTGTGTGTGTGTGTGTGTGTGTGTGTGTTGTTTGATTTTGCTATACCTGCGTTGGCTATTTTGTATTGGAAGTACATTGGAGATAGCATTTAACAGCATTCAGTTGGCAAACAGGAATTATTTATTCCTGTTCTCCAAAGAGAGCTTCCCAAAGCAATCCCTGTGCCATTCACAAGCTCCTGAAGAAAATCTGACATGTTTTCTTCCCTTGATATGTTTAACACAAGTGCTTTTGCAGGCAGGAGTGCTGAGTTACGGGGCAAAGAGATAAGATATAAGATAGTAACTCAGAAAAACTTTAATCCCCAAACCTCAATCTCAGCAAACCCAAAGAAGATAAAACTATGAAGTGGATTGTCTGTCAGTTCAGAGAAGTTTGCCCAGGTAGGTAGCCCTTGGGGAAGGCTGAGCAAGACAAAATGAAGGCAAATCACACCAGCCATCTTGAAGAGGTGTCAGTGAGAAGTTCCCCAGACTGAAATCTTTTGGTTATCTTAATGAAATTACTAAAGGGACTACTTTTTGTCCAGTTTGACCACATTAAAAAAAAAAAAGAGGATATTTGGACTGCTACTGACAAAGGATTCATGAGCTAACAATTGTAGACAGTGCCTGGGCTGCAGATATGTTAGGTCGGTGTGGGAGTTACAAAACTTGAAATAGTTTACAACAATATCAAGGGATTTCCATTAAAAATCTGGATTTCTGAGTTTTTTTGAAAATTCAGTATATACAGTAACACCAGACCTGTATTACCATAAGGCAAAAATCCTCTTGAGTTAAGCAGTTCTAACCTCTTTAGGTAGATCATGCACTCTCCAGTTCCCCACCATCCCCATCATGTCCTGATGTCTTATACTCAGTTAGCTTGAATCTGTTGGGTTATTTCCCTTATTCTTATATTCCTTTGATATTGCCGAACATCTTCCCCGTGTAAGATTTGTAACATTTGGCAGTTGGGTCGCTAACAGGGGCTACATTCTGTTGTTTAGTACCCAGTAATCCTTCCACTAGACAGTTAACCATTTTGGGTCTCATTTTCCTTAGGTGTAAGGGAAGTGGTTGGGCCAGATGATCACTAAGGCTCTTTATTGCTCTCGCATTCTGTGCTTGTATTGAATAATCTAAATACTTCCACTATTCTCTTCCAATTTTTCTTTTCATCTCTTTCATATTCTATCTCTATTGCCTTCTTTCTCCATGTCCATCTCCATGGTTATCCAAAATATTATTTTTCTCTTACTGTATATTTTAGACCATAATGCCTAAAGGGTTGTCTGTGGTAGAGAGAAAGATTGTGGACCTTGCTGGAGGTAAAGGAACAGGCTTGACCATCCTTTCTCTATTCTCACTTTTATAAGAGAGATCATTTGCTTTGTGTACAATCTTTGTGGGGCCTGAAGCAGTAAAATAAAAAAATGCTGGGGCGCCTGGGTGGCTCCGTCAGTTAAGGATCCGACTTCAGCTCAGGTCATGATCTCACGGTTTGTGGGTTCGAGCCCTGCATAGGGTTCTGTGCTGACAGCTAGCTCAGAGCCTGGGGCCTGTTTTGGATTCTGTGTCTCCCTCTCTCTCTGCCCCTCCCCTGCTCACACTCTCTCTCTCTCTCTCTCAAAAATAAATAAAAACATTTAAAAAAATAAATTAAAAAAATGCTGATTCTAAAGGAGGATTCCAGAACTCAGGGAATACTTCCTCTTCTTTTCCCACCATATTTTCTTAGTATGATTTGATCATGATATTAGAGGTCAATTGCTGAACATGTTCATTGTATACTTTTCTTAGATGAACATATCAGCCAGCCCCAGTTCTTTGTCATTAAGCTGCCATGGCAATAGGTATTCTAGATATGAATACATAAGGAATAAAACAATTAGCATTTTTCTTTGTAGACTGCATAAAATACTGATTCACGTAAAGGTCAAAGTGCTTATCACATCCAAATGGGCAGCTTCTGAACAAGTGTTTCAGAAATGTTGTTCATAGGGATAGAGATGCTATCTCTGATGTACTAGCTGCTGCAGCAGCCTCAGGCCCATAGTGAAAGGTCAAAGCTGATGGGCAACCTTGCTGAGATACGATTTTGTTTTAAGCATCTAATGTAGTTTGTTTTTGTGGTATGCCTTCTCCCCTTTGGATATAAAATATCATCATAAGAATAAAATACCTATTCTTTCTCAAGCTACATGAGATACGCATGGTTAGTTGAGTATTTCTCCTCTTGATTTTTGTGTTCAAAATAGAAATGTATCTCTAGCCAGTGAAGCCTCTGTACGTAATTTGTATTTAAAGTGCCTACGAATTGACATTGTTATTTCAAAAGAGGTAAGGTATTTCATGATAGTTTTGCATTTTGTGTTCTATATCATAAAACATGTGCATAATGACAAGAAATATCGTCTCCTCCGGGCTGTGGAGGATCACATTAGAGATTATGTGGAAAAAAAAAAGCTATAGCAGAAACATACACTTCCAGGATTTAATAAGGTGTCCAATTTAGAAATAATTTTGCTTGTACAATCTACATTTTGGTCCCACAGATTCTTTCTTCTTCCTCTAGATTATTGCAAATTATTTTCTTTTCCACTTGTTTGCAGGAACAGAGTGAGCTAGTGATTGATCTAGCCCTGGGAGATGACTTAACAACACTTGACAATACAAAGAGTTTATTCTAGTTGTGTTTCTTTTCCTTCTTTTTTCTTGAATAAGAAAGGCAGAAAAAAATTGCTATTTTACTTGTATGTTTGGAAAAGCTCCTCTGTTCATCATTCCTACTGATTTACAAACTCTTGGTTTTCTGTTGCTTAAAAATGACAAGTGCAAGCACGGGTTTTTGTGGAACCCAAAAAGACATGGAAGCTTTATTAACAGAATTAACAGATGCTCTGTATAATTTCATTGTGTTGGATGAAGAACTTAAAAAGACTGCATGAGGGGCAATAATTTACTTCTGCAAATTAATTTTGACTAGTGGCTTGGGTAGTCGGCATATGTAGGATATGAAATTGTGCTCTGTTCTCCAGGATTTAGAAATAACTCTAACAGCTGAAGTCAAAGTCCCTGCCCTAAACTCTCTATACTATTAGCCTTTAGTTTTCCAAGATTAGGTCTTAGTTCTTTTGTTAGATATATTTTTCCTCCTGTAAGTTTCATCTAAAAACTAAAGCAAGTAAGGAAAATGAAGGTAGCACATGTGCACGTTATAATAAATGAAAAAAGAGATGATTATTGAAGTTAATAGAAAGCTAAACTGAAATCCATCCATGTCCTTAAAACTCAGTGAATAAAATGTAACACTCAGGAAAGAAAAAGAAATAAAAGATGTCAGAATCGAAAAAGAAAGAAGTAATATTGTCTCTGTTTGCAGGTGACGTGACTTCATATATAGAAAGTCTCAAAGATTTTTGAGAGAGAGAGACAGAGAGTGGGTGGGGGAGGAGCAGAGAGAGAAAGAGAGACAGAATATGAAGCAGGCTCAACGCTCTGAGCTGTCACCACAGAGCTCCATGCAGGGTTCCAAACCACAAACTGTGAGATCATGACCGGACTCATGAAGTTTGATTCTTAACCAACTGAGCCATCCAGATGCCCCTAACAGTAGAGTTTCTATATACTAATGATGAATTATCTGAAAAAGAAAACAATCCTATTTATAATAAAAAAGAATTCTGTTAGTTATATTATTCCCAGCAAATATGGTAAGGAATCTGGTTTAAATATATATAAATACATATTTAATATATATAAATATATTTATATATTCACAGGTGAAAACTGTGGGAAGGATGGAAAATTTGTAGTATAAGTGAGTAAATGTAAGATCCTCAAAATAAATGTAGATTAGACCAAGAAGCTTTATTCAGTGTAGCACACTTTAAAATAATTGATTTAAAAGAATAAATGTTTAAAAAGAAAAACACATAGTTATGTGTTTTAAACTTGATGCAAAAAATACCAATTAATTTGATTTAAAAAGAATGATTTCTTAGGGCATTAAAACATTATTCTGATTTTTTAATGAAGAGCTACATTTTTATTATAACCTCTTAAAAGTTTAATTTTTTTGTATTTAGCATATTTTGATATTATAAGCATTCACAATGTTAAAAAACTAAACAAGGCAACAGATTGATGATTCAGTCTGGGAAAATAGAAATAGTAAAAACTCATTTCTGGAAAACATGAGCTATTTAAGGACATGAATCACCTCTTATATTGTGTTAAACAAATACCTTAGGAGTACTTATTAGTTATCAGTTCCAGTGCTTGGCCCTGGATGAATTATACAAACTTCCTGTCTTCAAGGACAGTTGAAGTGACTAGCTTTGTTCCTTGTATGTGTAATTATTTATCTGTGTACTTTTAGCAGCTAGCATACAGCTCAACACATAAAAAGCAGTCAATATCTGAGCTGAATATTTGTGGCAAGAGTGAAAGCCTAAAAATCTTGGAATCATTAGGTTGTCTTATGTTTGGGCTTCTCAAATTTTGCTACTAGAAGAAAACACAGGTAGAAGGTCTCTTGGAACTGCTAGGATGTAAATTATTAAACAGTATTCAAATAATAACATTACACTTAGAGTTTATGGTGCTAGACATTTTGTATTTATTTTAACACTTTGTATAGTAGAAAGAACAAAAGTCTGCAGGTAGAGTATCTGTGTGATATTGGGCACGTAGCCTACCATCTTTGAACCTGAGATTTTTCATCTTTTAACAGGAGGGCCAAAGAAAGGTTTTTAACCTGAAGTCACAAATGACCATAAGGGAAGCCTTGAATGACTTTGTGTGGTATGCAAAATGATATGCAGATGTTTGAGAATATATATTGACTTGGAGAGGATCCAAACTTCAATAGATTCTCTGGAATCTATATTCCCTCACCCACTGAGTTTAATTTCTGGTCTAAATTATCTCTAGAATTTGCTTTACTTTTAAAAATAGTGTCTAGTGTGTCTAGTAAAAATTTTTATTCATTAGATTGAAGTTAGGAAATAAACCTTTCATCCTGTTACTATACAAGAGAAATCCCATTTGGGGTTGTTCTCTGGTTCGTACCCTCACCGAGTCATTAATCCATCAAGCAGCTAATGAACATTTATAGACAACCACTATATACTGTGAACTATTGTAACAAAGGGGAATAATGAAGGTATACCAGAATCTTTCTCCAAAGAACCCATTATCTAATTAGGAAGATGAAATCAACCTAATTTTTCATTTCTGTGTAGTCATGGAGATGAATCTTACACCATGGAAAATTAAGAGGGAAGCTATATTTAAGACTACACTGGCTATAAGTATAATAGATTATTAATTCTAATTGATATGTTAAGGAGACATTCTCAAGGTGTTGTGTTAATTCATTTATGCAAGACACATTTATTGAGCACTGACCATATGCCAGCAAAAAAAAAATACACTAATAAATAATATATGGTCATTCAACATTGAGGACTGTTGTAGTGTAGGAAATAGACACAGAAACAATTATCGTGTTGGGATCCAGTTTTTTCATTCAGATATGAAAACAGTGCATGGAAAAACAGAACAATCGTGCTAAGCTGACCCACAAGGTTGTTCTCAGTGGTTTCAAGTCTAATTGAGTGGTACAATAAATGTACAAATAGCTAAAACATAGGATGAAATATATTGCATCATAATTTGTTTTAAAGTGCCATGCAGCCTCTGAAGAAGGATAGTTCTGTTATCTAAAGGAGGGGAGTATGGGGAACAATAGATAAAAGGCTTTGTAGAAACCTGGTTGTTGTGAGATAAATATAGAGGAGATGAGCAGAGAGGCAGTGGCAGAAGCAAAGACATTGGCTACGGGCATATTTGTAACATGGAACATCTTTAAGTTTACCTCAGCACAGGGTATATATGAAGGAGCAGCAAAAACAAATGTTGGATATGTAAACCAGGGTCAAGGGAGGAGTCTGAACCTTATCCTTGAGGGAGTGAGGAAGTATTATGGATTTATGAATTAGGGGAAAATATATAGAACTGTAGTCTCTGAAGCTTAACCTTTAATGAATTGAAATGTGGAGAAGGACAGATAAAGACACCTGCTATAGCAATAAACTAGTGAGAAGTAATGAGAGGCCAGACAGAGGTAAGTCCCTTGGGAACAAAAAGGAGGGAACAGGTTTCTGTGGCATTGCAGATGCAGAAGTGGCAGACTTTGACAGCTGATGAGATGTGGGAATGAATGAAGGCAGAAATGAGTTAGCAGTTTTGCACCTGGGTCATTGGGAGGAGGCTGTTGCAGTTGGCAGAGACAAGAAACTTAGAAGGATAAATTGTTTGAGGAAGGAAAAATGGTAGTGAGTTTAATTCTTGTTGAGGTCAGTGTGGATGGGTTTTGTAAAGCTGGGAGCATGGAATATAGGCTGGACTTTGAAGTACAAATATGGAGGAAGTGGTTGGAAAGACACTCCAGGCATAGGGACCACCAGGCATGGGGGCTTAAACATGGGACTATTTAAGTAAACTATAATGAAGAACATGATTTAATCTAGCAAATATTGAGTTTTACTGGACTGTAAATTAAAGTCAGGAGTCAAGTTTATCTGACTTGTTATTCTAAGCTTAGCATGGTGCCTAGCACTTGGTATGTGCTCAGTAAATATTTGCTGAGTAAATAATGAATACCCACTCCATGCCAAGCATTGTGAAAAATACTGAGAATAGAAGCAGAGAAGAATAAATATGTGCCCTCAAAGAGCTCTCAGTCAATACTAATACTAATACTAATACTAATATATTCTA